>NW_027526898.1:1034646-1323283 GCF_052857255.1 Amblyomma americanum | reverse complement strand
AGAGTTGCCATTTTTGTGCTCGTTCCCAGCAAGCGTTAGAACTACGCCGAAACGCAACCGCTCAGTCAGCAAGCACGAGACAACCCTCACTAAGCTCTGCCAGGCTCTTTCCCCTTTTATACTACTGCCTAGTTCCATACAGTAGTCAAGCAGCACTCAGAACGCGTCCACAAATTGGAAAATTGCACAAGAAAGCACATAATCACTTTGAAACACTAAACAAAAGCAATATGTTAAAAATCCTGCCTCAGGAAGAAAACATCAGTAACCAACAACTTTGAGGCGGATTCCTACGTTAGGGGCTTCGACTTAAGCCATCGGCGTTACCGTTGAGACTCCCCTTTTTGTAACGCACCTCAAAGGAATATTGTTGCAAAGCTAGGCTCCAGCGCAGGAGGCGGCCATTTTTGGGAGAGATGGTCTGCAGCCATTGGAGAGGGCAGTGATCCGTCTCAATGATAAACCTCGAGCCGGCTAGGTAGCATGACAATTTCTGAACGGCCCACACGAGACACGCACACTCTTTCTCGGTGGCGCTGTACGCCTGCTCACGACAGGTCAGCTTACGACTAGCATACAGGACGGGGTGTTCCACTTCTCCATTGTCCCTTTGGCACAGTACAACGCCCATGCCTCGCTCACTAGCATCGCACTGAACAACGAACCCTTTCGTGTAGTCTGGCGATCGTAGCACAGGCTGGCTTGTTAGGGCGCTCTTTAGGGCGCTAAATGCTCTTTCCTTTGTCTCGCTCCAGACGACTGTTTGGGGCTCTGTTTTTCTTAGAGCATCCGTCAGGGGAGCCGCGATATCGGAGTACCTGGGGATGTACCTCTGATAGTAGCCGGCGACACCCAAGAATGACCGAATATCGGTCTTCCGTGCGCGGTTGCGGGAAGTCTCGCACAGCGGCCACCTTTATTTCAGAGGGGCGGCGACGACCCTGTCCAATCACGTGACCGAGGTAGACAACCTCGGCCTGTGCTAATTGGCACTTGGGAGCCTTGACTGTCAAGCCCGCTTCGCGCAGGCGGGTTAGCACTGCCCGCAAGTGTGCCATATGCTCAGACCAGGATGCGGAGAATATCGCTACGTCGTCTAAATACGGTAAAGCAAATTCTTCCTGTCCCCGCAACACTTTGTCCATGAGGCTTGAAAAGCAGTATGGCGCGTTCTTCAAACCAAAACTCAAAACTTTAGGACGGAATGTTCCCATTGGTGAAATGAACGCCGCATACCTACTAGCCTCCTCTGTAAGTGGAACCTGCCAATAACCCCTGACAAGATCTAGGGTGGAAATAAACTGAGCGCTACTAACTTTCTCAAGGCGCTCCTCGATGTTAGGGATCGGATAAATTTGATCCTTAGTAATGGAATTAAGCCTGCGGTAGTCGACGCAAGGACGAGGTTCCTTGCCCGGTACCTCAACTAAAATCAAAGGGGAGGTATAATCACTCTCACCCGCCTCAATAACACCGAGCTGTAGCATTTTCTTTACCTCAGCCTCCATAATATCGCGCTGGCGGGGTGACACCCGGTACGCCTTGGATCGTACTGGCTCTGGCGAGGTAAGTTCTATATCATGAGTAAGGACAGAAGTCCTACCAGGCCTCTCAGAGAACTGACCTTGAAACTCTTGTAAGAAGTTGGTGTAGTTCGGTTTTCTGCTCAGGCGACAGCGGTGCTTTACTGAGTAAGTCACTAATGACCTGATCAGTGTCTTCCCTGTTCGTCACTGAGCCTAGTCCCGGAAGCTCGACCGGAAGCTCTTCTAACTTTCCCGTGTCGGGCATTTCCTCTCCAGTACCTGGTGCCTTCAACGCTACAAGCTCAATTTTATCCAGTTCTGACGTGCTCGGAATATCAGCTTGCTGCGCCTCCGACCCTTTCTCATTGTTCGACAACGTCGGCCCCGCAACTACCGCCTTTGCAGCGAGCTCCCGAACTCTCGATCTGGTTAAGGCCTGAACGCTAGCCTCACCAAACAAAAGCCCCTTCTCGCGCAGGAGGTGATCGGACCTGTTCGAAAATAGGTACGGGTACTGGGGGGGCAGCCTAGATGACACTACGGCCTCCGTCTCAAGTGCTCCGAAAGGTCCTTCAATAAGCACTTTTGCTACGGGCAGACACACGCTATGAGCTTCCACGGCTTGCTTAATCCATGCGCACTCGCCCGTGAACATATCGGGTTCTACATAAGAGGGGTGAACTACATCCATTGTAGCTGCGGAATCACGAAGCACTCGGCACTCTTTCCCGTTCACGAGGAAGTCTCGCATGTAAGGCTCGAGAAGCTTCATGTTCTCGTCAGTGCTACATAATGACAAACACACGACTTCTCTTTTTGTTTGTGGACACTGCGCCGAAAAGTGACCCGGCTTCTGGCACGTATAACACACGCGCGCTTGCCTCGCCTCGAACCGCTTTCTGCGTTCGGCTTCGGCTGCCGCCGTCTCCTTACGTTCGGTCGGACTGCTTTCACTCGCATCCGCACTACGCGTGTCCCCCCTTGCTCTCATGGGTGTGAACTTCGGCCTCTCAGACTTGGAGCCAAATTCACCCTTTTGACCGTCCTTAGCTCCGCGAGCCCGACGCGTCACAAACTCCTCGGCTAGCTCGGCGGCTTTAGCCACTGTACTAACGTCTGGCCTATCCAAGACCCAGTACCGCACGTTCTCAGGTAACCGACTATAAAACTGTTCCAGCCCGAAACACTGCAGAATTTTCTCGTGGTCACCAAACGCTTTCTCTTCTTTGAGCCACTCCTGCATGTTTGACATAAGCCTGTAGGCAAACTCTGTATATGACTCATTTCTGCCTTTTTCATTTTCCCGAAACTTCCGACGGAACGCCTCCGCTGACAGCCTGTACTTTTTTAGCAGACTCGATTTCACTTGGTCGAAATCCTCTGCCTCCTCTCTCTTCAAGCGAGCGACTACGTCGGCCGCCTCGCCGGGTAACAAAGTGAGCAAGCGCTGTGGCCACGTTTCCCGAGAGAACCCCTGCTTCTCGCACGTTCGCTCAAAGTTAACCAGGAACAAACCAATGTCCTCTCCAAGCTTAAACGGCCGCATCAGGTCAGTCATTTTGAACGATACCCGTTCTCCTGCACCGTGTGCCTGACTTCCATTACGAGCGCGTTCCATCTCTACCTCGAGACGCTTCATTTCCAAAGCGCGCTCTTCTTTCTCTTTTTGCTCTTTACGTTCGCGCTCCTCTTTCTCTTTTTGTTCTTTACGTTCGGCGCTCGTCTTTTTCTTTTTGTTCCCTCTCCTCAATGGTCTCAAGGCATTCCGACAGCTCGTCATCCTCAGCCTCCAACTCAAGAATCGCCCTTAGCAGTTCCGGTTTTCTGAGTTTGTCTGAGACATCAAGACCCAACTCTCTTGCAAGCTCCAGCAATTTCGGTTTGCGCAACGACTTCAAATCCATGGCTGCTCCGAATGCTGCTTTCTCTACTGCCTACTATTGTCTTGCCGCAAACTAACCCGGCAGCAACGACAACACAATTACCAGCTCTGTTTCTGACACTAACAAAAGCCTGGCAAAACTCAGAAGAAGAAAGTCCCGCACTCACCAAACCTCGCAGCCAAGAATTCAGCGCAGTCGTTCCGCTGCAGGCAACCAGTCATCACACAGGGCTCGTTGCACTGCTCCCGGATGGTCGTTGTGCTGCTCAGCATACAGTTGACCGCATATCTTCGCTGCTGGCCTCCGTTGTCGGGATCTCACCGCTGGCAACCAGTTGTTGCATTTGGGTTGCAAGCCCCAAAGGTAGCGTTGGCCTGGCGGCCTGGGCAAAGCTGGAAACATCCGAAGGTGCCGCAAAGGATGAGTCGACTGGCAACAGAACAACTTGTTTATTCTGGCATCTCAAAAGAGCAGCCGGTCAGGGCGACCACGTTACTCGAAGGGCGAAATCGAAGTCTCTCGTTGGCGTCCGGGGCAGCTCCCTTTATATACCCTCGGAGTCGAGGGCAAGAAGGAGCGGCTTGGGAAGAGTCATCCGATACGGCCGACGCTTGAACATGTTCAGGCGTGACGTGCGCGTCCGCCTGGCCGGCGCCGGTCAGACCTCCTCGCCTCCCAGTTGCGGAGCTTCTCTCCCCGGCTGCCGCGCTTTGACAAGCGTGGGCACCAGCATGCACACACACACACACACGCACGCACGACGACACGAGGCACTGAAACCTGCCTGGACGCGCTTGGCGGGAGGCGTTGCGGCCGCGATGAACGAAGCCGCGGCGTCCGTTGCATCCGCGCCGGCTATACCGCGCGTTGTAGGCGAGACGTAACAACTCCCAAATAGCATCTGGTTCCTGGCACGCCCAGTCAGCTGAGCTACGTGCGAGAAGTTCATCTTCCAGGCGCAATATCTGGCGGGGGGTGCTGTTGTGCTCGCGCTTACTTCCTGCCGTTGACTTCGGCGAATTAGGACATGAGGAGGATTCCCTGAAAACCATCGCGAAGGTGATTGAGCCCTCTGGAAGGAACGTGGCTGCAGGAACATCGGATGCAGCGACGATATTAGCGTCCCCACGTGTTCGAACATGCCATCGGGACGACGAACGGAGTGTTGTCCTCTTCAGTCACGCTTGGGTTGAACAATTGCCCAAGAGTTGCGCCTTCAAGAGAAGATCCACGTTCCGGTCATAAGACGACGGAGTACAAGATCTTTGAACCCATGCTGGGAGACAGCCCGCATTCCTGTGTCACGCAGGCGCCTTCCTGTTCCACATGGCGCAGTCCGGACCCACGTTCACGCCTACCTGGAGGCCGCGTGGATGACAACGTGACCGGGTCCTGTTTTCTTTCCCTCGACCGAACTGCGAGATAACATCAGGACCACCCTGCCGTGGTTGGTACCATCAGTGCCATCGTGTGATTGGACACCATTCATCGAACTGTACTCCCCAGCTAGGGATTGGGGAATACGAAGAGAATTTAACGAACTGCTGGTTTGGTACCAGAGGAGAGCCCCCCTCTTAAGAGATACCCTTTGCTGGGAGAGACTCCCGATTGCTGAAGACCTCTTTACTGATAGGCACTCTCAGTTGCCCTTACTTGTACATTATGTAAATAGACTTTGTATAAAATGTTCCCAGTTTTCTTCCTCCGATCGTCCTCGTCTCTTCTCCGGCCCAGTCACGCTACCTGAATCCCAACAGCATGTGCCGGGCCTGCAGGGTGAAGAAAATCGTTTCCCACGAATACCTATTCGACTATTCAACGTGCCCATGCTTGCCTGCAGTGCAAACCTCACTTAAGAACAAGAACTCTGCATTTTGTCTAGCCACAGTGTCGGCAGTGTTGTGCTCTGCGGCGAAGAGGCGTTAAGAGAGACGCAACTGCCGGGGGGCGAGGTCAACTTCAAAACTTAATTTTTAGAACTGAAGGCACAATGCATGACGGACGGGACTAAGAAAGACTTCGTGCGCTGTATCTTCAGTTTGAACCATATGCCGACTTGCCTAGACAGATACTTCATTTCAAATATCTTTTCACTTTAAATAAAGGAATCCCTCTACACGTTTAAGAAATGAAAGGCAATGAACAATTCTATTGTTTGTATTTTTACTTGAGACGCCTCAGGGGGAAATTAAAGAGCGTTTTTGGCTCAAAACGCACTTGTCGCAACCTTTCTGTTATTTTTATTTAGATGAACGCAGTTTCATTCCTTGTAACATTTGTTATAGATAGTAGACATCTAGAGAAACAATACGGCTATTTCCGAGTTTCCGAGAGCAGGTTGATATTTAAAACCAAAAACGACAAAACTGATACATATTCATACATTTTCGATTTGTTTTTACCCCTTCAGACCCCTGCCGCTTCAAACAGCCTTCAAACAGCCCTTGGGCATCTCCTGTAGTGCTCGTGAAAAAGAAAGACCAAACTTGGCGGTTTTGCGTCGACTATCGTCATCTCAACAAGGTCACGAAGAAAGACGTCTATCCCCTTCCGCGCATAGATGATGCCCTGGACTGTTTACATGGCGCCCGCTACTTTTCTTCCATCGACCTTCGTAGCGGGTATTGGCAAATCTCTGTTGACGCAACAGACCGCGAGAAAACAGCTTTCGTCACCCCTGATGGCCTTTACCATTTTAAGGTCATGCCCTTCGGCCTTTGTAACGCCCCTGCCACATTTGAACGGATGATGGACTCATTACTCCGGGGCTTCAAGTGGACGACATGCCTTTGTTACTTAGATGATGTAATTGTTTTCTCGCCCTCGTTTGAAACCCACCTGCTTCGCCTTTCGTCCATCTTGCCACTTCTCCGCCGCGCAGGTCTTCAACTCAACTCAAAAAATGTACTTTCGGCCGCCGCGAACGCAAAGTCCTCGGCCATTTGGTGAATGCGAGTGGCATACAACCTGACCCTGATAAAGTTCGTGCCGTCAGTGTTTTTCCCTGTCCCCGCTCGCCCAGTGATGTCCGCAGCTTCATTGGTCTCTGTTCCTACTTTCGCCGGTTCGTCCCGAACTTCGCAGCCGTCGCTCGCCCTCTCACCAATCTGTTGCAGAAAGGCGTTCCTTTTTCCTGGGGCCCAGAGCAGGCTACTGCATTCTCCAGCCTTATCGCCGTCCTCACCAACCCTCCTGTATTGGCCCATTTCAACCCGTCTGCCCCGACTGAACTTCGCATTGATGCCAGTGGTCACGGAATTGGCGCCATCCTTGCTCAGCGACAACGCGGCCAGCACTGCGTGATTGCGTACGCCAGCCGTCTTCTTTCTTCCGCCGAGAAAAATTACTCCATCACAGAACGCGAGTGCCTGGCTCTTGTTTGGGCCATTGGAAAATTCCGAACATATTTGTTCGGCCGCCCATTCACTGTTATAACCGACCACCACGCCCTGTGTTGGCTCTCATCTCTCAAGGACCCTACTGGCCGTCTTGGCCGGTGGGCATTGCGATTGAAAGAATACACCTTTTCCGTGGTTCACAAGTCCGGTCGCATCCATCAAGATGCAGACTGCCTGTCCCGCTATCCCGTCGATCCTCCTTCTACAGACTGTGAGTCGGATGCCTGTGTCCTCTCCATCTCCGACCTCTCCCACATTGCCGACGAACAGCGCTTTGATCCCACCCTCACCTCTCTCATGGACCGCCTCCGCACCGACCGCCGCGACACTTCTCTGGCCCGGTTTTTGCTGGACGGGAACACGCTGTACCGCCGCAACATGCGACCTGATGGCGCTGAGCACTTGCTCGTTGTTCCCCGCCACCTACGGTCCACTATCTTCGAACAACTGCATGACGCACCTACGGCTGGTCATCTTGGTGTCTCCCGTACGTACAACCGCGTGCGCCGGCGTTTCTTCTGGCCTGGTCTGTACCGCTCCGTCCAACGCTACGTCGCCGCTTGCGACGTCTGTCAGCGCCGAAAGAAGCCCGCTGTCCTGCCGTCTGGACACCTGCAGCCGATACCCATCCCGACCGACCCGTTTTCTCGTATTGGGCTAGATTTACTTGGGCCCTTCCCGGAGTCCTCCACGGGGAACAAGGGGATTGCCGTCGCCACCGATTATGCCACGCGGTACGTGATCACTCGCGCCATTCCAACCAGCTGCGCCACTGACGTCGCTGACTTCCTTCTGCACGACGTCATATTACACTATGGCGCTCCTCGTCAACTCCTTACCGACCGTGGCCGCTGCTTCCTTTCCCGAGTTGTTGACGAAATCCTTCGTTCGTGCTCCGTTCGTCACAAGTTCACCATTGCTTATCATCCTCAGACGAACGGCCTTACGGAGCGTCTCAACCGCACGCTGACAGATATGCTCGCCATGTACGTATCCGACGACCACCGGGACTGGGACATAAGCTTGCCTTCTGTCACCTTCGCCTACAACTCTTCGCGCCATGATACCGCTGGTTACTCGCCCTTCTATCTTCTCTTTGGACGAGACCCCTTACTGACCTTCGACATTCTGCTGCCCACAGCTGGCCCTGTCACTACATATGGCCGTGACGCTATCGCCCGAGCAGACGCCGCCAGCCAGGTTGCTCGACACAAGCTCTCCGCCTCCCAAGAGGCTCAAAAACACCGCTACGATGGCCTGCACCGTGATGTGCGATACCCTGCCGGATCTCTCGTCTTGCTGTGGCTCCCATCCCGTCGTGTGGGGGTATGTGAAAAACTTCTGCCGCGCTACACAGGTCCTTATCTTGTATTACGGGCAGTGACCGACATAACGTATGAAATCACGCCGCTGCACCCAAAGTCGACGTCCGCTCCACTGAAGTCCGAAGTCGTTCATGTAGCTCGCCTCAAGCCCTATCACCCACCATCGACATCGCACGCCTAACACGCACCGGGACGTTGCCTTCAGCCGAGGGGGATAGTGTTACAAGTGGACGAATCATGAACGAAGAAGTGGCGGTGCGCTGAACGACGACGACGTTGACAGTTGGTAGCTGGGCGCTCGGTTCTGAGCTGACTGCTGGCCATCTCAGAGCAGCCGTCAATATAGACTTACCGCCGTAACATCCCCGTAACAATATTTAAGCCTTATAAAGTTGCTTGGTCTGAATTATTTCGAAAGCCAGAATCTGTGCAAGCGTCAGTGGAAAATCTGTGAAGTGTTTGCTAAAAATTTGAATTTTTTATTATTTATTCAGCTGTGTATGGTTCCTCAACTTTTCTAAACATTTAAACTGCCCTCACCGCACCAATAAACTTTTTCGGCAAAAATATTTAAGACTGATTACGCGCGTTAGGATTTTTCCATAATTTTTTTTAAAGAATTGGAGGAGATCGACCGCCACTTCTGAGACGTTTGGCGTGCATTGATCAGGGTGTAAACATTGGCGACGTCTCGATTAAAGTCATATTGCAATACTAATGCTTTCACAACAAGGCTACTTGTTCGTTGAGAGTTTACCAAACCTAATCCGCTTGAAACAACTGTTCGACAGGGCTGCCTGCTGTCGCTTTTGTTATTCGCTTTATATCTTGAGCCCTACGTCGCACCAAAGACAGGGTTAAGAGGAAAAGCATAGAAGAGCCCATTGCCTTGCAGTGGGCGTAGTCAGGCTGATGATGATGATGCAACGGTCTCACCAAGAGCACAGTAATTCGTGTCTTCTCGCTATCACAATGTGATATTAAGATTTTAGCTCATGCTGATGAAGTTGCACTTTTCTGTCTTGATAAAAAGTAAATGCCCGAGGGTTTGCGTGTAACTGCGCAGTTTTGTGTAGTTCGGGTGCTTTTCTTTAGCGTGTTAAGTAACAATGGTTCTTTATAGGTCACTGGCGTCCAAAACCAAGCGTGTTTGAAAGCTTCAGGTGGCACTTCGAAGATTTAAAGTATTTAGAGGGTGTTTTGCATCAGTATCGGAACAGTGGGCCCCACCGGATAATCTGACCTCATTAGACGGCAGGACCAGGCTTGACAGGGAGCGGTCTCTATTTGCACGAGGTCAAGTCTGGAATATCTTCTCGGTTTCGAGACTTATCTAAGCCATGCAGGAGCGGAACGCAAAAGCGCGATGCGTAATACTAGATATCAGCGGTTTTCCGTACCCACTAAAGAGTACATGTTGGTGGTTGTTTAAGCAGCGGCCAGGACAGCACGACATCGTCCGTGATGTTGGTGCGCTGTAGGCCGTGCGCAGTAATGGTAGAAAAACCAGCCACAAATGTGGTCAGGGCACGGTGAGTTGAAGATCTTGCCTGATAATTTCACCAGGAGAACCGGGCGGAATGAAAATAAATCGGCCTATGTAGATGTGCACTGCAGCGCGAATGCCAAGAATGCTTGCGGAACGCAGAAGAGCGGTGTGCAAGACATGTTAGCGTTGTCCTCGTGCCAACTTGAAACCTAAGAATTAAACAACTGCATTTAACGACGCCAATGCAACATTCGGTTTACTAAGCAACCGATATGTGGAACATCAAAACACACATAGAAAGGTTGCTGCAGAAAACTAAGAAAACTGAGAAATCAAACGAAACAGCATGCAAATACAAAGTAATCATAGGAGGTGAAGGAATATTGATGTTAAAATAGCTTTAAAAATCGCGCAATCAGTAATATATCTGAACTAACATGACCGTGTTGTTTCCACACATTAACTACAAAATGCAAAGACAATTCGATCCAAGAGATATTCTCACTGCCCAGTGTACATATGCCTAGCTCCTCATTAGGAAGAAGGCGAAGCGAATTTTATGAATTTGATAACAGCATAAGCTCTAAAAATGTTGACTAAGAGGCTTGCCTAGCAAAAACTTCATACACATGCGATTCTATTGTTACATATGCTAAATATATTTCTCATTATCGGGCAAATTTAGGACAGAGCCCCGAGAGACTTGAAAATCATACAGCTATTTTTGAGCATTTGGTTGCTTAAAACGGCAGCGTTCCAAGACTAAAGGCCAGGGCTAAAAGCTGACAGGTCCTAGCCCCTCTACAAAACTGGCAAATCACGAAAGCAAGAGAAAGTCAATTCGCCCGCTCAAACTAAACAAGTCTGTTTCTTCTATTTCTTTGGTACTTGCAAAATATGATTCAATGTAGGCTTTTTTTAATTTCCCGTATGTACTTTGTTTACTTCACTTTTGTAGAGATTTCATGGATCTTCCTAACATAACTATTGCGAAATCGTCACTAAAATCAGTGGATACAGTACTTGCAGTGCATATATACAGCACTGAATTTGTGAGGAAGACATCTATGAATGAGTAACTATCGGGAGTGAGATGAGTGGGTGATATTATAGTGTTCCAAAAACCATTTGTGTGGGTAGTATTACATGCCTTCTCTTTGGGAGCATTTCACCACCTGCGTATTCAAGTTTATGTCTCCGCATAAAGAAAGAGAATCCCATGATCCATACGCAACCTTACAAATTCTAATGCAAACCACGGCAATTGCCAGGCTGAGTGGTTATGGCGCTCGGCTGCTGGCCCGAAAGACGCGGGTTCGGTCCCGTCCGTGGCGGTCGAATTTAGATGGAGGCAAAACACTAGAAGCCCGTGTACTGTGCGATGTCAGTGCATGTAAAGAATCCCAGGTGATCGAAATTTCTGGAGCCCTTCACTGCGGCGTCCCTCATAGCTTGAGCCGCTTTCGGACGTTAAACCCACATAAACCAAATCAAATCGAACTTCTTCCACTTCTTCACACATACTGTTTTCTTTCACCAAAATAGAGACACCGCCCCTACCCCCCCCCCCCCTACCCCGAGGACTTCGATAAAAAGACTAATTCCAGGAGGATTGAATTCATGCGAATCCTTAGCTTACCGCGTTTCTATTAGCAAAACAGAAAAACATTTGCGAAACATGCCAGAGAAGAGCGTCAGCTCATCTTCCCTTTAATTGCTAAAGCATTACACCAATCATACGAAGAATACCCTTCACCGGAAGTTTCCCTCACTTTGTGTTCACAGGAAGTTTTAACTCTCACGTGACGTCATTCGAAAAAATAAATTCGCCGGCATTCGGGTTGGTTTGGTTTATGGCGGTTTAACGTCAAAAAGCAACTTCGGCTATGAGGGACGCCGTAGTGGAGGTCTCCGGAAATTTCGACTACCGGGGGTTCCCTAACGCGCACTGACATCGCACAGTACATGGCTATCGAGAATTTCGCCTCCACCGAAATTCGACCGCAGCAGCCGGGATCGAACTCGCGTCTTTCGGGCAAGCAGCCGAGTGCCATAACCACTGAGCCTCCGCGGCGGCTTCGCCGGCGTTCCAATTCGAACACAGGCCATCTGAATGCCAGGAGGGCATGCAACGCTTACGCCACAAAAGATTTTTTCTTTAACATCGTATTTATCATAGTGAAGCAATTGTTCTGCGTGCATGAACTATGTACAAATCATGAAGAAGACTATCGCAAATCAACACAATACATAGTACAATGCACCTAAACAACCAAACATGAGAAAATACACCACATGGGATACTCAACTACTGCATCATATTACAACACACCTAGGTAACGACGGACTAGAAAAAGAGCAATGAAAATCAATGCACTAGATGGGGTTGCCACTCGGGTTGAAATTTATTCTGGGAATACAATTCTTCAGATAAACAGTCATTCATCGAATTGTCCTTATATAGCAACAAGAAACTCACAATGTAGGTCCATAATCCGCGTTTTCCAATCGCTTTCTAGACAAATCAGCACGAACATGTCGAAAGGTTCACCAACAAATTTGCAGTGCAGTGAGATAGTGCACAGAATGCGGTGGCAAATTAACTCTTTTTTTCAATATCCGCTGCAAGATGTCCACGAAATGTATTGCATCTGTAGCAGCAGGAGCAGCACCAGCCGTCGAAGATGATGATGCCGAAGTGCGGTCGAAATGAGCTCGTTCCTCGTGCCGGCGTCACGGGCCTTTCGGCTCCCCTTCATCGGACGTTCTAGCACTTCAGCCTGTAAATCATACATTTCATTCACCGTTCCGGCCTCATACTGATTGGCGCAACACATCTTTGCAATCAATGAAACAGGCTCGATCTTTTCTAGAGCATGACAAATGCAGCAATTTACCATGTACAAAAAATGCCCTTTTTTAGGCATGGTTCATGCACAATGTCTGGCTGCGTAGCTTATAGAAAAATGTCTTGGCACAGGGAAATAGTTGTATTTTATAGCTATTTTGAATGCGTCATGACCGGGTAAACCAAAATACATAGAACGGTATATAGGTGGAGGGAATAGAATACAAATTAAATCGGAAGCGGTTTTACACTGCGCAACACACGAGACCAAATAACTGACACCATGAGCGCTGACTATCAGATTAGGTGCATTCCGCTTTATACAAAATAGATAGGAAAGGAAGCAGTACAGGTGAAAGGCAGAATCTAATGAGACCCGGAGAGTACACGAAACCGCTAGTGAACGCCTACTTCTACGCCGTTACGGAGACAAATATTCAATTTCTTTTTCAAGCAATCTAACAGATGGTTTTCAGACGCAACTCTTAGCTCTAAGCCTTAATTCTCTGTACAACCGTTTCCTCGACACATGGAGAACAGGAACTCAGGCGAAAAATGAACAACAAACCGAAAAGGACAGCTGAACACACCTCATGCATGAAACTCGACAAACACCGGAGATGAGAAACATTAGAACACACAATGAGGTTCGGTAACAAATGATCTAAATTGACTTGCAGGAATCCACGCAATATTGGGTATGTAGTGTCACGAAAAGCATGAAACGTGAAACTCTTTGCTGGACATACAGGTACTAAACCGAAGCCGCCAGCACTTAGAGGCCAGAAAATGTTATCCTGCTTCATAGATTCAAAAGGCGAATAAAACACAAAAATAGCGAAAGCGCTGTAGAAACACTGCGTATAGACTTTGTGCAATGAATAATTTAGTGTGCATAGTAAATTTTTGCGGCGAAAAACAGATTACATGCTGTCGTTCTGCTAGACATTGAGCGACCATGGGGTAAAAAATCTGAGAACGGCGCTGAAGAGCTGGCACACGGTCTCTCCAGAAAGGAGGAGCAGGAAGTGGAAGAGAAAAGGCGCGGAGAGGGAGAGGAAACTTTTATTTAGGTGATTTAATCTCGGACGCCAGGTGGTCGGGGCGCCTAGGTCAGAGCTTCGCTGGCGGTAGCTGACTTGCGGACTAGCTGGATTGTACAGGCTTGCTGGTACAGGTTGTCTGTGGTCACGCCCACCTCCCACTGCTCGTGTGTCGGGTGGGGCACTATTAATTTTTTTCTCCGGTTTGCCCTGGCCTTCCTAAGATGTATGGTAGATCCTGGGGCTTGCTCCGCACCAAAGACAGTAACGGGTTTTTTGTGGGTCTGATATTGTGTAAAATGTGATGACTTCGATATGTTTATTTGTATTCTTTTCCAGTCAGTGGCATCTGAGGACAGTTGTTTGTGTGGCGGTGAGAAATGTCTTTCTAGCCTGTCACTGTGCGGTCGTAGGAGAGGGGTGGTGTAAGGATGGGGATCCGCCCGGTTTATGAGAGCTAGGGCTAAATCATTCGCTACCTCGTTTCCTGCTAGGCCTTCGTCACTAGGTGTCCATGTTATTCTGTGTGAGTTTGAAGGTGTACATAATAGGGTGCTCGCCCTTCGGTGAGGTTTTCCAGCAAGGTAGTCCCTGCATGCTTGTTGAGAGTCCGTCACGACGTGCGATGACTTGCCCTGTCGGACGTGAGCCCTGATGGTGATAGCTATGGCCAATGCTTCCGCTTCCGCAGGGTCTTTGGCATAGATTTAAGCCCTAATGATTGCCCTGGCTCTTGCTGTTGACCGCAGAAGTCGCGAACCTGGCTGGCTCGGCATAGGCCACGATGTCCACGTATACTGCTTCCGAATCTTTTGATAGTTTTTTTGCCAGTGCTGTGAATCTGGCTCTCCTCCTACACTTCAACCACTCGTGGTGCATGTGTCTGAGTATCGGGTTTACATAGGTCTTTTTTCTTGTAGGGGTCGGAATTTGGGACTTGCTCTCATTAGGGAGGTGGCCAATCCCCCATTGTGGGTATGTGCCACTCCAACAGAGAGCAACAACAACGTCTTAAATCTTAACTTATTTAGATGTAGGATCAGTACCACAATCTTTTGCGCGGCTTTTCGAGAAGTAAATAACATTGGAGCATTGCCTACTCTCTTCCGGAGGTTTGCACATCAGAGCAGGACGCACCTAGACATTCCCATTACAAAGTTGAGACTCACTTTGTCGGTCGCGCTTCACCTATCCTTAGGTGTGAGCGCCAGAGGTTTTGCATTGCATCAAGTTTGCGAATGCCTCCACAGTTACATAACAGCTACTGGCAAATTTCCTTGCTAATTGTATCCAAAATTGTATTCAAAAAGTTGTTACCACTAACTGTCAACCATAAGCTGCATGGTAATTGAAACAATATGTAAAACTTCACTGAGCAACAGTTCATAAGCAACATATATGTAATGGAATCAAAAATAGAACTGAAGATTTATAAAAACAAGAAATAAAAACAATAAAAGAAAACCATAATAATAAAAGAAAATATAAAAACGAAATATGGAGGGAGAAAGAGGGGCCAGGGAAAGGGTTTCGCATTTCCTCTCGCAAGCAGACTTCAGTGCAATCCTGTAACTTTTCAGCGAGTGCCGGCATGTGCTTTGTCCGGCAGCGTCTCTTTACGCAGACCTGTTCTAGAGAACTGTTTACATTCAGGCTTTCGAGATTTGGCGCTATTATCCAACACCAATCAGACGCGCCATCGCCGACAACTCCCTTTTATCTGTCCCCGTCCAGAGTGAATGTCCGACCCCGATTCGTCTGGGAATGTTTCCTCTCGAAATCAGCTGCCGAACTTCTGAAAGAAACGTTCGTAGCTAGGTTGCGCCGCGTCTGGTGTGTAAAAAGACGAAAAATCTGTAGGCGTGCGGCACTCTGTCGGTGCAACAACTATTACCGCTTATAGCCCATCTGGCGTAAAGCAGCCCTGGCGAGAAACCACCCGGCCCAACCAATCACGTCTTTCCCAGAAAGGATACAATAGGGGGCTCGGGCGAGCAGGCCACCCTCTCTATGCCGCCCCCTGCTTTGAGGGCGTCTCGTCGCCTCTCGACGGGGGGTCTCTGAAGTTCTTCAGCAGCGGGACATGGGAGTAGGAGGGTCGAACTGTCTTAATGATCCCAAGCGCATCACCCGATCTCTTAGTGGGCAGCCCCTGAACGGCGAAGTTGACTTCTCTTAGCAGCAGAAAAAAGGGAGGGGTGGGATTAAAGGTTAGAAGTGCATGTCAGCCCTCTACAGGGAGATTAATAAAAGGAGAAGAAAAGACAACCAGATGCCACCGGAGGTTCTCAGCAGTTGATCTGAGATTCTAATGAAACTAGCGGATAAAGGTGGAGCTACGGCAGTTGTGGATCAAAAGGAATACCTTGATGCAGCCCAAAAGCAATTAAGCGATTGGTAAATTTACAGGGTCTCCCTATTGATATCACCCCCAGGGTATAACAGAAAGCTTTGATAATTTATTTTAAATCTGGCAAAAAAGAAAACATTAACAACAATATCGCACAACCTCTAATTCTGTTACATTGAAATCCAGGAAGTTTTTATCATCTCCCAAAAATTCACAAAGAAAACAACCCTGGAAGACTAAACCTCTCTGGTATTGAAATCGTTACTGAAAGCCTCTCGCGCTATGTCGACAGCCTCATCAGGAATATCCCTCCCTTGTATTCCCCTTATGTTAAGGAGACCACTCATTTTTTTTCAGCGAAATTTTCGACTTCCAGATAATTTTATTCATGTGACCTTAGGCGTCGCTTCACGGTACATCAACATACCGCATGCTGATGACATCAAAGAAGTAGGCTATGCTTATGAGTGCTTAGAATCTAAGCAGCCGGTTGAAGTCAACGCGGCTGTAGAGCTGTTAAAATTTTTACTTGAGTTAAACAACTTTGACTTTAATAGCCATCACTACGTGCAAATACGCCGAACGTCAATGCGAACAAAAATTAGACCAAATTACGCCAATATATTGATGCCTGTTCATTAGATGCAATGCCTGAACAAATCTTCATTTAAACTAAGGTTGATCGATTAAATATTTATGATCTTGACACATGGCGAGGACAAACTATGTTCAACAGCGCTCACGCCAACACCTCGTATTTTTGTTCGTATTGTCACCGAAAGCCGGCAAAAAGGATAGAAGGGAACACCAGGACTAGCCGGGCAGACACACTCAGCGAACGAATCCACGAGCCGGGGAAGACAAAGAAGACCAGCGGGTGCTGTCCGCATGGCGGCGCCAGTAAATGACTAACACTGTGGCATTGCCCCTCCTCTTGGAAAAAGCATCGCCCCGATGCCGCGGAATCACGGAAATACGGAATAAAGTCTGTGGCGCCGGACTACGCAGAATAAGTCCCAGCGGGTGTGGTAAGGCTTCATCCTGGCAACGTGGACGATTTCGGATGCCGCCTGCCGCCTGGAGGAGCGAACAGACTCCTGCGAAAACACTTTGTAGTTAACGTCACTAAGTTTACGCAGTACTTCGTAGGGACTGAAGTAGCGGCGCAGAAGTTTTTCAGAGCGACCCCGCAGACGGATTGGGGTCCAAACCGAAACTTGATCGCAGAGTGGTAAAGCACCGCCCGGTGATGAAGGTTGTAACGTTGAGCGTCGCTTTCCTGCTGGGTGCGGGTTCGTTGCCTAGCTAGCCGGCGGGCGGCTTCTGCGTGCCGAACGAACTCTTCTGCGCCAGCGACGGAGGGACGTGCAACGTCTGGCAGTAACATTGCGTCCAGCATAGTCGTGAAGCATAGTCGTGAAGTCGTCCAGCATAGCATAGTCACGAAGGTGACCATGCATCAAACGGAACGGCGTGAAGCGCGTCGTCTCTTGAAAAGCAGTGTTATATGCGAACGGGACGTAAGGCAAGATCTGGTCCCAGTTCTTATGGTCGGTGTTGACGTACATGGAAAGCACGTCGGCATTGGTCTTATTGATTTGAGGATGGTAGGCAGTGGTTCGACGGTGACTGGTGCCACTGAGACGCATAGCTTCCTTAGTAAGGGCTGATGTAAAAGCCGTGCCTCGACTAGTTAAAACGACCGCGGGGGCACCGTGACGAAGGACAATGTTAAAGGTGAAAAAGTTCGCAATTTCGGGAGCGGTGTCGCAGTGAAGGGCTTTTGTCTCACAATACCGGTTGAGGTAGTCGGTGGCAACTATAATCTTCCTGTTGCGCAATGATGATGTCGGAATTGGTCCCAGCAAGTCCATGCCGACTTGGTGGAAAGGGATTCGAGGCAGATCAATGGGCTTAAATAGGCCGGCCGGTTTCACAGGTAGTGTAATCCGACGTTGGCACTCACGGCAAGACTTAACGCAGTGCTGGACAACTGTAGCAAGCCGGGGCCAGTAATATTTCTGCCGTATCCACGCCAACGTGCGAGAAAAGCCGAGGAGGCCGGAAGAAAGGTCGTCGTGGCATGCGTGCAGAACTTCGCCTCGAAGCACCATTGAGACCACGAGCAGGTACGGACGGTCGGTGGGACCATGGTTTCTCTTGTATAGGATGCAACCCCGCAAGCAGGACGACGATGGCCCGCGTGTGAATAACCGGGGCGGCGACGAGGTGCGGCCTCAGAGGTACTTTTTGAGGGGTTGTAGATCGGCATCATCTCGCTGTTGTCGAGCAAGAACGGACGTGGTTAAAGCGCCAAGAAAAGCTGGATCGTCTTCCGTGTCAGCAATGGTGTACGGGAGAGGAGCACGGGACAGGCAGTCTGCGTCGCTGTGTTTGTTGCCAGACTTGTACACGATGTTAACACCGAATTCTTTGAAGTGAAGACTCCTACGCGCCAGCCTGCCCGATGGGTCTTTAAGGTTCGCGAGCCAACAAAGCGGATGGTGATCGCTCACTACACGAAGTGGGCGACCATAAACGTATGGGCGGATATTCGTTACCGCCCAAACGACACCAAGACACTCGTTTTCGGTGGTAGAATAATTCGCTTCAGACCACGACAGAGTGTGGCTTGCATAAGCAATCACGCGCTGAACAACATCTTGCCACTGAACGTGGACGGCAACCAGACCAATGTTGCTGGCATCGGTGTGTAGTTCCGTATCCGCCTCTTCGTCGAAGTGGCCAAGAATGGGCGTAGTTTGGAGGCGGTTCTTAAGGTCGTCGAAGGCCGTCTGCGGTTCTTGGGCCCAGATGAAAGGTTGATCAGCCCTTTGTCAAGCGAGTTAGAGGCTCGGCTAGTCGGGAGAAGTCTCGCACAAAACGTCGGTAATATTCGCAGAGACCCGAAAAACGGCGCACAGCACGCTTATCAGTGGGGGCCGGTAACGCCGAGAAGGCAGCTGTCTTGTCGAGGTCCGGGCTAACACCTTCAGCGCTTACGACATGGCCCAAGAACTTCAGCCGTTGGAACGCAAAGTGGAATTTCTTTGGTTTGAGCGAGAGGCCGGCAGATCGTATGGCCTCCAGTACTGCACTCAAGCGCATTAGATGCTCGTCGTAGGTGCCAGAAAAAATAACATCATCAAGGTAGACGAGGCAGGACTGCCATTTTAGGCCAACGAGGACAGAGCCCATAATTCTTTGAAAGGTGACAGGAGCGGAACGCAAGCCGAAGGGGAGCACCTTGAACTCGTACAACCCGTCAGGAGTAACGAACGCTGTCTTCTCACGGTCCCGTTCATCTACCTCAATCTACCAGTACCCACTGCGGAGGTCAAGAGAAGAAAAGTAACGGGCATGACGCAGCCGTTCGAATGAGTCATCGATTCGAGGTGACGGGTAAACGTCCTGTTTGGTAATTTTGTTAAATCTTCGATAGTCGACACAAAATCTCAGTGTCCCGTCCTTGGCGACCAGCACGACGCGCAAAGCCCGTGGGTTGTAGACGGTTGTATGACATCAACCCGGAGCATTTTGTTCACATGCAGCCATATCGCTTCACGTTCTCTCGCCCACACTTGATAGGGGTGTTGACGAATAGGCCTCTCACTGTCATCAACTATGATGCAATGTTTCGTTATGGACGTTTGCCTGACCTTACAGGCGGTCGCAAAGCAGTCATGAAAAGTGTCAAGGATGGTTTGCAAGCAGCGATGCTGATCAGTGTTCAAAGCAGTGTTCACGTCAGCCTTAACTGTTCGACTAGGTCGTCCTGGAGAGTTGTCCTTTGACGTTGACAACGCGCAGTGGGTGGCGGGCTCGCTAATTTCATCGAAATAGGCGATGGCTATATTTTTCGCCAAGTGGCGGTATTCGACGCTAAAGTTCGTAACTAGAAGCTCATTTCGCTGGTTCTGCAAGGTAACGGCACCCCGTGCGATGGAAACTTGCTGGCTCAGCATTAAAGACAAGTTTGCTTCTGCGATGCCGTTAGAGGCGCGGGGGTTGTCGCAGTCCACCGTAAAAAATAATCTGGCACGCGGTGGTAGAGTGACGTGGTCGTTGGACACGCGAAAAACGGGTCTTTTTGGCGCACTGTCGTCGGCTACAGTGCATGGGGTGGAGAATGACACCACGAGTTCGCGGAGGTCGATGACAGCCCCATTTTTGCGAAGAAAATCGAGACCAAGGATCAGGTCTTTGGAGCACTCACCCAGCACAGCGAAGCAACTAGTGAAGTTGATACCGCGAATGTCAATCCTAGTGGTGCAGACGCCGAGCGGCATCACCAGGTGACCGCCAGCGGTCCGAATTTGTGTTCCGTGCCAGGGTGTCAGCACTTTTGGCAAAAGGGTAGCAACACCACGACTCATAACTGAGAAATCTGCGCTGGTATCCACGAGGGCAGTCACATGGTGGTTGTCAGCGAGGACCGGTATTTCGACTGAAACAGTCTCATTTTCTGGAGCGCGCGTAGTAGAAGGTTCCAGAGTGGAGGGTAGAGGTGTTCGTAGAAATGGGGCGTCGAGCAGAGGCTGTTCTGGGCGTCGGAAGGTGGTCGGAGCAGGTGGAAGATCGGGTTGAAGGGTCAAGTCGGCGAGCGGATGATTTTGTTCAAATTGCGGAGCAACGGCGACCCTACCCCCAGAGATCGCCGTCTTCAGTTTTCTCAGCGTGGACTACGGGACTGCCGGATGGACGGCTGGCGACCTGGGGAAGAGAACCGACGGGGAGACGGCGACCTGTACGGGCGCTGTGGCGAAGGCGCAGGAGGGACGCTGGCCGACAGGTACTGCTCGATGTCACGGGGTCGTTCCCCATAGCGTAGCCGGGGTGCGTCTGGTGAAAACTCTCGCCGGCCCATCCGATGATATGGGCAGTGGCGCAATATGTGGCCGGCTTCACCGCAGTGGAAGCAGAGGGGCCGGTGTTCGATGTGCGCCACACGTGTGCTTTGCTGAGGGATGGTCATGCGTTGGTGAGGTCAGGCGAAGTCGAAAAGCGTTGATGCGGTGCAGAAGGAGCAGGGCTGTAATACAGCGGTGGTGCTGGCGCAGAGCTGCGCAACGCTTCACTGTACGCCATGACATACGGCTCAGGCAGCGGCTGGGGACAGGTCATTGGCTGCACCGCTCGACGGACTTAGTCGCGAATAACGTCCGAGATGGCTCCGACACCCGTGTGTTGCTCGACAAAGTGAAGCTTCTCCAGCTCCTTGCGCACAATGCTCCTGACAAGCTCACGGAGGGCCTCACTCTCGGTTCCAAGCAGCGGCATGTTGGCATCCATAGCAGTTATATTCGCGAGACGGCCGTAGTGCACGAACCTCTGCTGCAAGGCGCGCTCCATGCCCGTCGCCTCCCGAGCAAAGTCAACCACTGTGCTTGGAGGGCCGCGCACAAGTCCTACGAAAAGCTGCTCTTTCACTCCTCGCATAAGATGACGCACCTTCTTCGTTTCAGACACGGTAGGATCTGCGCGGTTGAAGAGCCGCTTCATGTCTTCTACGAACATGGCGGCGCTCTCATTTGGCCGCTGCGCTCGGGACTGCCGGGCAACTTCGGCTCGCTTCTTCCGTTCGTTGCAGCCGAAGGTTTTGAGCAACTGTCGCCGGAAGTCTGGCCAGGTCAGGATAGCGGACTCATGGTTTTTAAACCACGTCTCGGCGGAATCTTCCAGGGCAAAATTGACAGTGCGTAGCTAGCGGTCCTCGTCCCACAGGTGAAACGCAGTGAATCGGTTGTAGCTGGCCAACCAGTCTTCCAAGTCTTCGAACTTGTTGTCATGAAACGACGCGGGAGTACTAGGCGCATGAAGAAGCGGCGGGGAACTGACGGCATTCTCGGTGGTCTGACTTGCCGCAGTTGACGTCAATGCGCGGGGTCGTGCCGCCAGGTGTTGAAACTCAGGATATAAGCCTCGCAAGCGGCGGCATGAATTGTGGACAGGTGTCGTGTCCACGAAGTGTAGCTGGGCGTCGTCTTAGGCTCCCGGAAGCTCTTCGTGCATTGGGAAATTACCCAGCACTGCACCAAAATGTCTTCAAAATCCGACAGAAAGGGCAGAAGGGCACATTATGACTAGCCAGGCAGACACACACAGCGAACGAACCCACGATCTGGGGAAGACAAAAAAGACCAGCGGGTGCTGTCTCACCGCATGGCGGCGCCAGTAATTGGCTAATACTGTGGCAATATTCTGCCTCGACAATGAATTTTCTTGATGTCCAGGTGACCATCAATGGAACCAAAACTTGAGACAGATGTTTACAGAAAACCCGCCAACCGACACTAGTACTTGCACTACCAGAACAGTCAAAATCAACATTGTAAAACCTCAATCGCTTACAGTCAATATCTACGCTTCCGCAGGATTTTCTCCAAAGAAGGCGACATTGAATATAACTGCGAGCAACCTCGTGGGGCCCTTGCACGGCAGCAACACCCATTGTCTATCATCCACGATTCAGTAAAGTAAGCTAAAATGCATGACAGCCGCGAGCTGTGAAAAAGCAGCCGTGCCCGGACTCTCAAGAAAATCTGGTCCTTACATATTCAGAATCAATACCCAGTGTTCACGAAGTTCTTAAAATACACCACAACATCCTTTGCACCACAGAGTGAATGGATGAAAAAGTAATCCCTGCAAATCCACGCGTGGTTTGGTTTGGCTGTAAGGGGTTTAACGTCACAAAGCGACTCAGTCTATGAGGGACGATGTAGTGAAGGGCTCCGGAAATTTCGACCACCTGGGGTTCTTTAACGTGCACTGGCATTGCGCAGTACACGGGTCTCTATAATTTTGCCTCCAGGAAAATTCGACCGCCGCCGCAGGGATCGAATCCGCGTTTTTCGGGTCAGCAGCCGTGCGTCATAGCCACTGAGCCACCGCAGCGGGTTTCCATGCGTTGTGTATGGGCGTGCAAGGAACATCCGTGATATGATAGCAACGTCTACAGTCGCCAACCCTAACTTCAGAGGTTCTGGGCCACGCAATAAACCTAGGTGTAAACTCTGTGGGATGCTGTCAACAACTACTAGTGCCAGAACCACAGCGTCATCCTTTCATTTCAGACAAAAGGTAACTTATCATGCGACAGCGCCAATGTTGTCTACCTCCTGGAATGTGGCACCTGTAAAGCCCAGTACGTGGGGCCAACATATATACTGTTCAGAATTCTCAACAAGCAGAGATCACATGTGCGGACACCAGCCAAATCTCTCACTTCCAAACGCATATATAGCCTCTGGCATCTACTCGATAGATTTACAGCTATTGTACTAGAAACGTGGTTCAAAACACATTATGACCGCGATAGATGTGAGTAATACCTGATTTGCAAATTTAAGTCCCCAAATCTCTCACTTTCAAACGCATATATAGCCTCTGGCATCTACTCGATAGATTTACAGCTATTGTACTAGAAACGTGGTTCAAAACACATTATGACCGCGATAGATGTGAGTAATACCTGATTTGCAAATTTAAGTCCAGAGCGGCATCAACAAAACAGTAAGCCGGCTATCATGGCTAGACCCTTCATAGCGTAACAAATATGTATACAGACATGCTGTTAGTAGAGGCTGACAGAACGGACTGCAGAAAGCATTGCAAGCACTGCTTCCGACGTCGCTTGTTATTTTGCAGCGATAGCTACACTACGCCATCCATTTCACGAGGTCAGCGTGGCTGCACGCGGAGCCGTGGCACCACCGCTCCGCCAGCTGTGTGGATGCGCCCAATGACGTCATAGCAAGCCGCTAGTATGCACGCCGCTGCGCCGACGGCGGAGCATACGCCGCCCGCGCATGCGCCGAGTGACGTCAGAGCACGCAGCTGGTGTGCGGGCCGCGTGCCTACACTACGTTAGAATTGAGAGCTTTCAGCGTGGCGGCGCCGTGGCTGGTTACGTGTTGGTCACGTGGTTCGGAGCAGCTCTCGGTGGCGCAGCGCGCCGGCGTAACTGAGTGGCGGAGGAGAGGAGTGAAATTACGTCCAGGGACGAAGATAAAGAAGGAACGCCCAGCGAAACAGATTTTAGTCATCGTATTAGAGGCAACAACAATAAACGCAGCGGCGAAAGACTGACTTTGGAATTCGACTGGGCGAGTTCCACTCGGCCAGCTGTAGCTATCGCGTCACTCCTGATTTAACCTGAGCTAAACGACACCCATTTTTTTCCTTGCCGCTCGCATTAAAGGCATTTACTGTTGATGTTTGTCACGAATTTCACTAGTCACGGCATGCAAGTACATGAAAGCGAGGTATACTTCTACTCATCGCACCGTACGCCACACATTCGCATAGATCAAGTTTGAGTAAATTATACAAGGAGCATGAATGCAAATAGAAAGATAAGCAACAAAAATAATCCACTGAGGCGAGCCTCGAACGTCGCTGCTCTCATGCTCTATGCTCAGTAGACCCTTCTGCTTGACCAGTTCATCACTGTTGACCAGTCTTTCACTGTTAAGAAGCAGTCAATTTTTCGCTCGACAACTTCTCTATCACTGCGCACAAGATCGAAACGTGTGAGCCCCCCCCCCCTTCCTCAAGTATCCTTAGTGGCACACACGCGAGCTTAGCCTCAGTCTGCTGACCGTCGGCTGCCTTCAAAGAGACTTTCACTCGCGGATCTATCGTTTCCTGCTACAGCGGGGACTTCTTGACCACTTTGATATCAGCGCCGGAATCCACTCGTGCCAAGATGACTGATTCGCCCGAACAAACGGAAAGATCGCCCAGCTTTAGTGTCTCCGCCCACTGAGGGCCAAACTTTGACTCCCCTTCTGGCACTAAATTTCAGCCGCTGTGAGCATTCACTTCTACCACTCTTGCGGTATCTTCCTAGCCCCTGTGTCTGCGCGTTCTCGGGCCATATGCCCTAAAAAGACAGACTGGTAACAGTGTGGTGACGCAGTGTCTTTTTTCCTACCCTGCTCCGATTCCCTGCCAGCAGAATGCCCCTCTATAGTAATGTTGTGAACATATAACTCTCTGTTTCGGATTCTTTTTCAGTTTCCTGTCACTCACTAGCTATGTGAGCTGGTCGGCCACAACAATAACACTGGCGTGTCGTTTTATGTGCTTTAAATGCCGCATAGTTCACCTCCATCTGTTCTTGCCTGTGGAATTGCAAAGCCTCAGCCAAGTCCTCTCTTCTGCGTACTTCACCACTGGCCGTATACATGCGCAGAACGCTTGCTGCCGAAGACTTCCCTCGACTGCTCTCCACAGCCTCGAATTCTCTGTAAGCCCATCGATCTTCAGCCAGTTTTTGTTTTCCTTAAGAGTTGTCTCTATAAGACAGGATCTCATTCAGTTCATCAACCACTAGCAGCTCCATCAGCTCCTCCAGCTTGGTCACTTTTCTACTGCTTATATAATATGATTATTAACTGTGCAGTCTGTAGCCAAACGGAGGCCATGATTCCTGCCCACCTTTCTTAGCCGTGACACACATTCTTTTGTATTACGCATGGCTTAGTCGCAACTCCGTCAAAATTACCTCCTTTAGCTGTTTATACTCACGTATTTCTTTTTTCCTGCTTTTCATCGCCATCGATTGCATGCGGTCACTACGGCAAGGAATCAGGGTGGTGGATTGCGCACTTTACGGCAATTTGAATGAGTGAAATAGCATCTTAACAGAATCAAACACCACAGAATAAGCGACTCGTATTTTGGCATTCCAGGTAGCACACTTCTAAGTATTGCGGAGTATTTTACTACTTATTTCCCTTCTCAAAGATGAGCTGTGCCCTGTCTGCGTAATTTCTCTCTCTCGAATTCAATTTTAGCCCTCTGTAGGTTGATCTTCTCAATTTTTCTATCTGTTTGCATTTTGGGTCTAGGCTGGTCCTTTTCAGTACTCTTCTCGCTCGTGCCCGCAGTCGTGCTATCATCCAGCTCTGGCGAGAGTAGTGCACTTTTCCCCTCGTAAGCATAAAGCAACAAAGCCGAGAAAGCGATGTTCGCTCAACGTTTTTTTTTTTTTGCCTCCTTCGCTTCCAAGATTGTCAATCAGGCCCAGTTCCGGAGTTCGCTCACAATGAATTTCGTTCGCGCACGCCACCAGTCCTGAGTCCTGGTATGCAATGCCGCCACACTATGATGTCCTGTCGAAATTAAGCCCTCCCTCCGTTGATCTGCTGGTGTCCAAGATTCGTCCCTACATCCGGTGTCGAAATTGCGACGATTAGTGACTTTAGGTGAAGATCCGTCTGCTGTCTCTTGTTCTTGAGCCATCGTTCAGTTTTCTTAATGTCCGTTTTTTCCACTTATCTTCGCAAACGAAGGCAAACGTTCCATCCAAGCTGACTAGCTCGATGGTTTCTCAAGCTGCCTTGCCTCTGCCTTCCTCATTACCATCGCAAAGCAGCGGCCCCTTGTCTCTGATCCTGTCGGCTGCGCCAGTCAGGAATTTTTTCCCTCTCTCGTAGAGGCTGTTCTTATCCAGATGTTGACGTGCAGCGGTAGCGGGAAGGTCTCCTGAGTGGCCGTGGGGATTTACTTCGCGACTGGTGAGCGCATACAGGTGTGCAAGTCTTCTGATGGTTAGACACTTCGTAGGCTTTCCTCAAGAAGTTGTTTATTGCAACATGTGCACAACTGGTCTACATGTGCCGAAAGATTTCGGCCCGCCAACTCCGTACAACCACCGGCTACCACACTGCGAACCACTCCGGCCGCCGCTCAACGAACTCGCGTCTCCAACTCCGCGGCCCCAGGACCACCACCGGCCGCACATGACCGACCTGTCCGGCTGCCCCACACCAAACGTCCTGCGCTCTCCTTCGCGCGCGCCCATTTTGTTGCATCCCCACCAAAACTGCATCCTCAGCCAATAGACTATTCTCCCGCGAAAACTTACTCTTTCGACAGCAGCTGACTTTCCCGCCATAATTCAGACGTAAGATGTCACAACGCAAAAAAGTACACAATTTAAAACACGCGCCTCACTATAAGCCGATAAGGCAAACTAGAACATACCACAAGGAGAAGAGACAAACACAATTCAAAACCCAGGCGTCACTGTTAGCCGTTGTGGCAAGCAAACAAGAAGGATAAAAAAATATATACAACGGCGGTTCACCCGAGCCCTCTTCTCGTCTTCTAGTGTTGTGGATCGACCGACTTAGAAAAAAATTGGCAGTGTCTTGGCTCGGCTATGACAGGATATACGTAGCGAGAGGTACGTTTCTCTGGCTGAGCTTGTTGTGGTCACCTTACATTAAACAATGAGAGCTATAGGCTCCATCTCGGCGGCTATGCGCCGTCTATTACGCTCTCCAGTCTCGCATCTTTGTTTGGCAAGCTTCCCTCTCTCTTTCCGGGCGTCTCCGCTGCTCTCTTCGCCTTCTGACGCTCATTCTCTGTTGAGTAGCCAAGTGCCAGGCGAAAACCACAGGATCGGAAAAGTTAATCTCTTTTTTATTCCGTCATTTAGCAGCTGCAGGCCTCTCCTTCTCTGTAACGTTTTATCAAACGTTGACGCAGCCGCCCATTACATCTCCGCCTTTTATGCGCAATACTGCGCATGCGACGCGCGGTTCGGGTGATAGAGCGGCGTGCGGCGAGGTGCACCTTTGGGTTTCTCTGGTTACCTTGGTACCGGCGCATGCGGACAACTGCTCATCCGTTAGACGTCGGGCGCGCAGCCGCGGCGACGGCGAAGCGCACGCCGCACCTGCTGCTCCTCTCCGGTTGTCATGGTAACGGCGCATGCCTACAACTGTCCTCTCCCGGCCGCGCAAAATCCTAGACTGGTAGCCCAGTGCAGCTCTAGCTACAAAACAAGACATTCCTCACTTCTCTGGCCGATTAACCGTAAACTCGCGATGGGCGCCGTTTTGATGCTTTCCCCCTTTGTTGGCGCATTATTCCTCTTCTCCGCCTCTGTGGCACTCCTCACGCTTTACCACGACGTACGCTAGCTGCGTCATCATGACAGTGATGTTTTTCGCCCGTTTGTATATTGCATTGTCACGAGGCTGTCAGTGTTGTTTTTCGCCCTCGTTTTGTTGTATTTTTCCTCTTATGTCCCTATTTTCTTAATATATTTATTAACTGCCATGTTTTTTCGTGCGTGCTCACGCACGGCGGACAATTACATTTGTCTAACCCTAAATAGTCCTCCTGTTCCATTTGTCTTCCGGCACATTGTACTTGTGATTCACTGCAGTCCGTTTCTTGTGTTGGATTTGGTGTTAGCATAGTCTCTTTTCTTGTTTCTACGGAGTGCTCTTTTAAGCATTGATTAGAAACGGGGTTTTTTCTCAAGTCATATTTTTCCTCTGTCGTGCTCCCGCTGCCCTTAGCTGAATAACAGTTTGCAAAGTCTTGTACAGTATTTTTTAGATGTTCCTGGCATTCCTCCTCACACCCATCCCAACCCGTTTCTCTTGAATGTTTTTCCCCGCAGTGCAGGGGTCTGGCGCTTCATTCTTGTCGCCAAAATGCGGTAATGAGCAACACCTCAATGCCTCAGCGGTTTTCAGGGTTTTTCAGCTGCTTCTGCAGCTTTTTCCTGATATTTTTCCGTTCTCAAAATGTGTATTTCTAACGAGAAAAAATTCAACTGCACTTTGACGACCTAAGGAGCGCAAGAAGAAAGCCTTTTTGCGCCACTTTGCGTGCAACTGCGCACTCGCGCTGCGTTGACTGGGAAACGAGAGCGCGCTTAGGAGGCATCCGGCTGCGTAGACTGCCAAGAAGCGTCTGTCGGCGAAATAGATCACGCGACAGTAGCTCCCTTCTAGGCGCACGTGCAGTGCGCGACCGCCGCAATTGTGACTACTGGCTACTAGTAACTTGGCTACTGGCTAATGTTGGCTATTGGCTACTGGCTAAGGTCTTGGCTATATTCGGTTTTGGTTGATGACGTCATTTGATTGACAGCTATTGCGTGACCAGACGCCGTGAGTATGAGACACTAAAGGCTTTCGTTTTAATAAACTTCCAAGGTTATCCCCTGTCTTCCTAAGAAAGCCACGAGGTGGTAAGGAATGGAAATTTCGTCCGCCCTTTATTTTCTGTCCATCGCTCCTTCCGAACTCCTGCCTTTACCTTAGGCGATCGCCTTTCCCAGTTGTCATCGATTCTCTTTTTTTGTCGGCTGTTTCCTTCCCCCCCACCCACCCACCCTTAACCACCCCGGTTTCAGACGACAGACCATCCTACATCAAGGTTAAAGTTGTATGACCACAGAGATCGGCGCATTTGCAGTACTGCATGTTGAGGGTAAGGAGGAACCAGCTGTATGCTCTTCGGGAGAGAAACACACGCACGCACTTCCCGAAGTAGAAGACAAGAATGCCGCCGTCTCTAAGGGGAAACGAGCAGACTTGTAAAAGAAATGAGTTAAAAACAGATGTAACAAACATGTGGCGGAGACGGACAGGGGTGAGTTTTCGCGCAGAAGACGCAAGCAAAGCGATTTCCTTCGGCGGGAGCGAGAAGTTCAAACACATGGAAGAAAATAATGAAAAAAACACAAACAAAGAAAAACACAGGAATAAACTGACACGTAACACAAGAGCGCACTCAGCATGGCCGGCTCCCCAGTGGTGCTGGTGTTGAGGACTGTTGGAATGTAATTTACGGTAAGCTGTCATGACCGCGTCATTCGCACTGCTCAAGAGAAACCAGTGGCCGTTATGGCGGAGGCGTGTCGCATCAGCGGCGGGAAAGCGGTTGTCCAGACGCCGTGCAGAAACCCGATCACACAAAGAGGCGCTGCTCAGAGCAACCAGTAGCCGTTCGTCAGAGGGCGGCCTCCGCCGCGCATCCCACCGCTGACAATTACGAGAAGAGGGCAGAAGGACAAGGAGGGAGGAAAAGAGAACCAAGAGAGAGAAAGGTAGGAGGGGAAGGGGTAGAGGGTGAGCACGATAAAAGAAAAAAATAACAAATGGGAGCTTCTTTCGACTCTAAGTTGTATAGGTTTTTGATGGATGCAAAATTGCGCAAATTTTAATTGATGCCATGGGTTAATGTCCGAGGTTTCTCTATTAAATATGACTATTTGTACTCTTTGGCGGCTTGTTTGAAAACCCGACTGGAGGAGGACGACCCGGATGCATTCGAATGTATGCTGTGGCAGACATAGGTGCTTAGAAAAGGGAAGGTTTGTCAGAGCGTGAATGTGGGCCTTGCGGTTGTTCAATCGAACCTTAACCACTTTTCTGTGTTGCCAATGTACTGCTGCCGCACACAGCGCAGTTGAGCACGTAGGCCACTTTTGCACTGTCTGAGATTTAGTTTCTTTAAATCTGAAGGTTAACTCAGAGAAGGTACCTTTTGCAATGCTTCGTGTCAGCATATGACAGGAATCCTTGCAGCGTGGTTTTCGACAAGATTGACAGCCGTGGTGGTGGTGAGTATTTAGCGTTGTTTTGGATTTAACTAAAATGTTCTTGGGGTTCCTAGTGCGCCCGTATAGAACACTTGGTGGTTGTTTTAAAATGCGGGAGAGGTGAATGCTTTGCTGGGTAATATAAAAATGCTGAAATTTTTGGAACTGAGTATTTTATTCCTGTCTAGTGCGCGAGCTTTAAGGATAACGTCCAGAGGTTCAGTTTATATGTTCATGATACTTTCAAATGCCATTTGGACTTAGCGATTTATAGCAAGAGCCTTAAGCCAGATGCTCAAGCATACTTTGACTATGGCCAATGCAATGGGGTCCCAAAATTTGGCCCTGGTAATTATCAACATTGGCTAACTCCTAACCCAGAATTTAACCTTGAATTTTCACCAACTCGATATCCAGGCTAATTTGACTAGGGCCATCAGGATGGCTACCTTCCACTTTGGACTTTGTGATTTCCAGATTTGCCCCCCTCCACGCCCCCTGCAAATTTCGACTCATTTGGATTTCGGCCAAAATCGATATCCAGACTAAATTGAATGTGCTTAATAGGATGGTACCCTCCAAATCTGACTCTGGCTACTTCATAATTCGGCCCACTCTATACCCGATATTTTACCTTCTCGGATTTGCACCAAGTTCAATACATTCTAATCAGAATATGCTTGATTCAATGACGACCTCCAAATTTCAGCCGCGCCACTTCGCAAACATAAAAAAAATTATTGTAGAAGCAAGAAAAGATAGCGGTTTACTATTCGGGGTTAAACCGCTGTCATTTATTTCTGATGCGCCTTTCACTTTTCGAGCACCGTTCACGCGGCATTTGATATATGACAGGATGTCTAACATCTGTGGCGGTGTTTCGGTAATGTACTGCGTAGCAGTATCAAGGTAAGTCTTTTGTTCAGTAAGCTTTCGTTCATGCCAATATAGAACACAATATTCTCACTTCACCTCATTTTGTAGAGCAGCGGAGATGATAATCAAATGTCCTAGGCTTCCTCCCTCCACCATTTTTTTGACGTTCTTCTAAGTGCTGTAACAACCGTCCAAATTATCGCGAGTGCAGATTCCTTCCCGCAAAAAAGGGAAAGTTCAATTTTATTGCTCGTTTCATCGTTTCTTTCTGATATTTTCAATTCCTGCTATGCTTAAGAATTTCTAGTTGTTGTACTGCGTTCACTATTCACACGATGTTTTCTTTCCTGCAGTGCAACTGCGCCAGCTAACTGCACATCAGTTTTATTTTCCCGGGCTGGATTCAAGCTCATACTGACCATGCTGCAGTTTCCTGCATTTTGCTTTCTATTTATATTGACAATGAACTTAGAAGTATATGAGGCGGTTCGCCATCGCTCAGTTGTCATCGAAGATAGTAAGTTTATTCTAGGAATGTTGCTCTTCCATGCTTTTCCTGACGCAGCGCTGACTTCCTATTTTAACGCTGTAGACATGCTAATGCGAGAATCTTTGTTCTGACGTTTTTCAATGGTTCTGATTTCTCGCTCCCAGTTCGCAGCCCTTAAGTTGCTGTTACGCAAGAAAGTTACCGATAGGACGCTCATTAGGTGCACCACGGGAGGCTATTTTCTCCGTCGTTAACCGAAGGTGCTTGCATTGGGGTAAACATAACTTCCGCCTTGTTAGAACTCATTCGACTTGAAGGATGAGAAAGAGGAAGCAGCTAGGTGTTGAGAACATGTTTGGCGCAAGATTTCGATATGATTTTATTAGCGTTTGGAGAATTGGATTGGTAAAAAAGGTGGGGCTCAAGAACCACCTTTTGTTTTATTCTCTTAGTAAAGCATCGTTGCACCTGTGAAGTGTGTGGTAGTGCTTTATTTCCATCAAACCATTGGCCTCCTTCTGCAGCATTTTATGAATCTAGGAACAGTATATCGGGTGTAAAAAGCACAACACACCGAAAGCTTAATTAGGCTGAAATTATCTGCCGGATTGAGCAACGCCTGCGACGGGCCTGGGGTGTGACTAGCAGGCGAGTGCAACCGTTGAGGCTGTCCCTGAGGATTTCGTTTTCCTACATTACTCTATAGTCGTCAATAACTGTCTGCTTATTGTCCCTCTACTATGGATGACAACTGGTCCAGTAATGACTTTTTGCTTCCCCAAGAATTTTAAATCGCATTTCAGCCGGCACCTTGGGGACAGGAAGTCGACGTCAGCACGGCAAGTTCTTCAAGATTTTCTTTCACAGTGCGTGTGGTATATAGCGTAGACATGTTGAGTAGCAGGTGCAAGCAACCCCTTTAAAAGGGACAGGTAGAAGATAATGAAGAGGTTCCCTTATTGTGATGTCAATGCAAGCTTCAGTGTATCTTACCTGTACTCATCTATGCGCAAGAAACGTGGAGTCTAACGAAAAGGGTCCACCTTAGGTCAGCGACAACGAAGCGAGACATGTGAAGAAGAATCATTGGCGTCACGTTAAGAAATCGGAAGCGGACAGAGAGCGTGAGGATACAAACGCGGGTTAATGGCATCCTAGTCGAAATCAAGAGGAAGAAATGGCTAGGGAAGGGCATGTAATACGAAGGTAGGACAGTCTCTGGTCTTTAAGGGTAACGGAGTGGATTCCTAGAGAAGGAGAGCGTAGCATGGGGTGGCAGAAAGTTATGTGGACGGTTTGAGAATACGAAGTTTGCGCGCATACGGTTGCTGCAGGTGGCAAAGTGCAGGGTTAATTCGAGAGAAATTGGAGAGGCCTTCTCACTACAGCGGGTGCAGTAAGGCTGATGATGATGAAAGCTTCCCTCAGGTATTAAACTGCAAATGCTGACGCTCGATTGGGATTTTTTCTTGACGTCTGGAATGCAATACAGATAAAACCTACAGCTGCGAAAGGAATTTTCGCAGATCAAATCAGTGTAGCAAGTCGGGGTGCGTAGCTGTTTATCATCATCATCAGCTTGACTGCACCCACTGCAGGGCAAAGGCCTCTCCCATGTCTCTCCAATTAACCCTGTCCTTTGCCAGCTGCGCCCACCCTATGTCTGCCAACTTCTTAATCTCATCCGCCAACCTAACTCTCTGCTGTTAACAAAAACGCAAACTATAAAAGAAGGAAATATTACAGAGGCAGCGTTCATTGCGACACTTCGACAATCCACGCGGCTAGGCGTAAGCAAAAGCAATGCACGCATGAAACTGTGATCATAACTAGGTGATTTGCAACACAGAAGTGTGGAATAAGCAATGAAAGGAAACAGAGAAGGGATATGGAGAGGAGACTAAGAAGTAGAACGCTTGACTTGCTTTGGCTCACAAGGTCACACCCATGCACGGATGACGACTCGTATCATTTCGACACGTATCGACTCGTAAAGTTTCAGGGGAACCAAAGCACCCCCCCCCCCCTTCAAGTTCCTTTCTCTGTCGTGAAGGCCGCATGTTCCAACCTCATTACACTGCTATAAAAAAAACTTTTTGTAGTAATAAAAAATCACTTCATAGCTGACTGCTCTCTATCGTAACTCATTCTTAAGAGATGTTAGTGAGAATCGCACGCCATCCCGCACCGAAAATTTCATGGATTGTTTTAAATGCCAACTCACTATGGCCAAATAAATTTTATTATATTGCATAAAGCACTTTTTGATAGGAGCTGGTGGGTACATTTTCTGTTAATAATTGACACTGGCATTTGGTTAATAGAAATTGCCAGACGCGCTCTCAAGTTTCTGGCGGTTTCCGAGGAGGAACTCTCTATAATAAAGACGCTTTTAAGGAGGCGTTGCTTTTTTTACAGCTCCAGCTGACTAAAACCCCTGTCACACCGACGCCGGAATGCCCGAATCAGGTCCTTAATTATATACAAAGGAGTAAGGATTGTAGCTGCACGGCACATATGTTGCGCCTTTGTCAGTAAGAGCCCTGGACGCGCAAGCACCCGTCAGAGAGCTTTGGAACCCAAAGGCGCGGCCATCGAGAACCTGCGATCGCAGTGCCATCTAACATCAAAAAGTAAAATCAATGAAAAAAAAATAAATGCGGCCAACAATGCTTGAAAACATCGTTAAGAAACACGAAAGGTGGGCAGGGTTTGCTTTTTCTACGGGTGATTTCCTTTATGACCATGTTTTCAAGACAATAATGGTGTCTTTGATTGGTCGCTCCCGTGATCTGGATAGGATTTGGTAGAGTGGAAGCCGCTCTTCCTCTGAGCGCATAGCGAGACACGTCAAGCCGAATGGTCAGCGCGGTTTTAGAGCGGAAGCGGAGGAAGCACGAGGACCTAACTTCCGGAACCACGACGCAGCGCCGCTGCTGATGTCAACAGTAGCCGCACGTAAGGTCCCTTGATTACCTTTAGCCGCACGTGGCCGCACACAGTTTGCATCGCGGTCGCCCCTTCGCCTGTATACATCGCTACCCCGGCTCTCCGCCCCACGGGACGCTCATTTTTCGAGCATCGCCTTGTGGAGAGGACTGTCGTCTTCGTCCGACCTGCTACTGGAATTGCTGTTGTCATGCGACAGCAACGCAGACCGCGTTCCTGGCGCAGTTATCCGGCGTCTCTTGGACATTTTGCCTCACACAGCGCGGCAGCCGTAAATGACAACACAGCAAGGACTCTACAACTGCTCACTGCGTCAAAAGCCTATAATTTCATCTGTTTACGCATAAAGGACGCCGAGCCCTCCCACCGCTTTCGCCAAATGGCGGAAGTGGCTCTGTCACGTGAACTCATCTCGGAGGCGGTCCGAATTTTTCTCGGAGCGCGTCAGAGCGCTCAGAGCTTGAGGCGAGCACTCAAAAAGAACTAGTCTAATGTAGTCAGAGCATCCGGTTTCGACCAGTCGAATTTGCGGTCGCCTCTCAGCGCTCCCTAGAGCGATCTAAAGCGATCATTAGAAGACACCATAAGTGTTGCAGCAACACACAGTGCCCCTTGGTGGCCAAGAAAATAAACAATATCTCCTGCTGCTGGTGAGAATAGCTGTTGCAGTTCAATTAAAGAAGCAATTGGAATATATAAAAGTGTGCGATCGACGAAAGAACAGATTACCCCATTTTAATTTTAAAACACTCACATAAGACGCCTCAAGCAAGCGGGTGCTAAGTCTCAACGACTGCTTCATTTTTGGGCTGCACCGAGTAGCTGCGTACCCGTGAACACACACACACACACACACACACACACACACACACACACACACACACACACACACACACACACACACACACACACACACACACACACACACACACACACACACACACACACACACACACACACACACACACACACACACACACACACACACACACACACACACACACACACACACACACACACACACACACACACACACACACACACACACACACGCACGCACGCACGCACGCACGCACGCACGCACCACACACACACACACACACACACACACACACTTATATATATATATATATATATATATATATATATATATATATATATATATATATATATATATCGAAGTATATGCTTCGATTAAGGAAACATTTTTATTTTACTCGGCGTTTCGATCGGAGGACCGATCTTTTTCGAGAATGATCATACACTGCATGGGCGAGTGTTCTTATAGCATGGGACTTGACACACAGAAGGCTTAAAAACAAGAGAAATAAATAAAAATTAAGAAAACAAAAAGGGGCGGCAGAACGGAACACAACAGACACCTATGGCACAACGGGGAAGCAAAGGCGGCGCGGCCCGTACCCGTGAACTCACTGCACACACAAACACACACACACACACGAGGCGAAAGACGGAGGCCGGGCAGGTTGGGCACGCGGCTACTGCGCGAAGAAAAAATAAAAATTAAACAAGAAAGAGAGAGAAGAAAACGTGGTGGGGGTTTAACAAAACAAGAGAAGTGTCCGCCAAATGTGGGCATCTTACCCCTCTGGCCGCGTATGTGTGGCCCCGTGCGACTCCGAAAGATGGCCTAGCAAGGGGACACAGGTTGCGACTGCGCCAAGTGGCTCCACATGGTGACACGCGAGTCGCTAAAACCAGATGCGTTTCCCACAGGAGGACTAGATGGAAATGTTTACGTTAACTTTGGAGAGTAATTATCCGTCTTCGTAGAGCGAGTCAGGAGGAGATACGTTTTTATTTGCTGCCATTAAAACTGACTGTATTCGGTCGCCACTTTAGGAGGTCCGAAAACCGAAGGCATGCCTTGACGCTCCCCGCTTTTTTTTGTAGAGAACAGTGCGCAGTTAGTTCTTTCAGAAATGAATTTCACAGCCACATAAGGCATTAATATACACACACACACACGAACACACGCACACACACGATCACGCACACGCACACACACATACACACCTATATTTATAACGTATGAATTCAGTTGACGCACGGTGGAAAAAGTAACGATCTTTAACGTTTCGACCAGGGTCTGGCCTTCGTCAGAGTGGTATGATACAGGCGAAAGAAACAGCTTTTATAGGTGCATGTACGTGGGGAGGGGAACATTCCGGTTGGCAGATAGCAGTGGCAAACACCTCAGTGTGAGTCGACAGTCAAAGAGAAAGTGTTAGTAAGCGCAGTCAAAAATGAAAATGTATAAGGCATCGTGAAGAATCATTGCAATCACATCTTTTTGGGAAAGAATTGGTCGTGTGCTGAAATGTACGAGAAAAGGCGAACAACCACAGATAGAAATCAGATAGATGAGAACTCAAATGAATACCAACGTTCATTGGACAACGACTCATGCGGAGGTCTGTTAGGTATGGTGCTGAGATGTGATATCACTTCAGCGATGGGCATTCTACTAAAGAAGCAAAGATGGCGCAAAAGAGCGGGAAAGAGGACAAAAATGATCAGCGTAAATTAAACATGGCATGACAGTATAGATTAACGCGGTTATGACGCATGGCATGTCAGCTTCCCGACATTTTCATTCAGTCCCCAAGAGGCAGTATTCAACTTGCGTATAAGGAATGATTCACAGAACTTCGCGTTCTAGGCGGGTCTTCAAGCCTGATTCCAGTACAGTTACTTGAATTTTTTCAAAAGGGTGCTTTGTATCGTTTACGTGTTTAGAGATTGCAAGGTCAGGCGCTGTCTTGCAATGAGCTTTATGAATATTGAAACAATATCTGAATGGCGTTTCTGTTTGGCTAATATATTGAATCTTACAGATTGATCATTCAAGCGTTTAGATTGCGCTGCTTGTATATATATATATATATATATATATATATATATGGTTGCGAAAACATGAGGTACTTGACTGCTTAAAACAATATACAGCGAAGTATACGCTTCGTTTATGTAAACATTTTTATTTTACTCGACGTTTCGATCGGAGGACCGAACTTTTTCAAGATTGATCATACAGTGCATGGGCGCGGGTTCTTATAGCATGGGACCTGACACGCAGAAGGCATAAAAAGAAGAGAATTAAGGAAAAATAAAGAAAACAAAAAAGGTGGCGGCAGAACGGAACACAAAACACACCTCTGCCATATTAGGGAAGCAAAGGTGGCGCGTCGCGTACCCATGAACTCACTGCACACACACACACACACACTCGAGGTGAAAGAGGGAAGCCGGGCTGGGTGCGCACGCTGCTACTGCGCGAAGAAAAAAGTAAAAAAGGCAGAGAACAAAACCAAAGAAAAAAAGAGAAAAGCAAAGAAAAAAAACGTGGTGTAGGCTTAACAAAAGAAGGGAAGTGTTCGCCAATTTTGGGCGTCTGTACCCTTCTGGCCGCATATGTGCGGCCCCGTGCGACTGAGAAAGACATCCGAACGAGGGGGCACAGGTTGCGACTGCCCAAAGTGGCTCAACATTGTGACACGCTAGGCGCTAAAACCACATGAGCTTCCCATAGGAGCACCAGATGGAAAGGCTAGTTTACAAGAATGCAAAAAAATTAATGCACAGAGAAATTACAGAATAATAAAATATATAACACAAAAGTAAAAAGAGAAGGGACATGTGGCCCACGCGGGGCCAAAGAACTCTTTCATGTCCACTTCTCTTCCTGTGTGGATTATATTTTTTTGCATTCCTGTAAACAAGGCTTTCCATCTGGTCCTCCTATGGGAAGCTCATCTGGTTTTTGGCGGCTCGCGTGTCACCATGAAGAACCACTTTGTGCAGTCGCAACTTGCGCAACCTCGTTCGGCCATCTTTCGGAGTCGCACGGGGCCACACATACGCGGCCAGAGGGTACAGACGCCCACGATTGGCTGACACTTCCCTTTTTTGAAGCTCCCGCCAGGATTTTTCTTTGCTTTTCTCTTTTTTGCTTTTGTTCGTCTCCCTTTTTTTTCGTGCGCACCCAGCCCGGCCTCCCTCTTTCACCTCCTGTGTGTGTGTGCGTGTGTGCGTGCGTGCGTGTGTGTGTGTGTGCTCGCGCGCGCGCAGTGAGTTCACGGGTACGCGACGCACCGCCTTTGCTTCCCTAATATGGCATAGTTGTCTGTTGTGTTCTGTTCTCCCTCCCCCTTTTTATTTTATTTTATTTTTTATTTCTCTTCTTTTTAAGCCTTATGTGCGCCAAGTCCCATGCTATAAGAAAACGCGCCCATGCACTGTATGATCATTCTTGAAAAAGATCGGTCCTCTAATCGAAACGTCGAGTAAAATAAAAAGTTTCCTTAAACGAAGCGTACATTTGGATGTGATATATATATATATTTATATATATTAAGGAAGCCAACAGTCACCGAAACCAAGGTGCAAGGGGGAATGTTTGTAATTTTTTTAATTTATAGTGCCAATCATTCGGTTTAAAGAAAATTACTTATATTGCAGCAGAAAAAACAACCATGCCGCCGGTGGGATCCGAGCCCACGACCTCGGAATATCCCACCGGCGGCATGGTGGTTTTTTCTGCTGCTTTTTAAGTAATTTTCTTTAAACCGATTGATTGGCACTACAAATTAACAAAAAAATTACAATCAGTCCCCTATGCACCTTGGATTGGGTGACTGTTGGCTTCCTTAATATGTTTGTCAAACGAGCCCCTCATTTCCTTTACCTTGTCTGCTAATATATATATATATATATATATATATATATATATATATATATATATATATATATATATATATATATATATATATACTTTTTAAGTAGCTCTGCGCACCTTTACAGTTAAAATCTCTGGATGGTACTTCTTTGTTTCATGCAGTATTTACTATTTCGCGGGAACTTGAGTGAACTGGCAAAAGTTGCTGCTTATGAAGAGGAAGATAAACTTTAGCTGACCTGAGAACAAGCTGGCGAAAAAATCTTGATTCCTGTTCAATCATGCTTTAAATGTGATATTTCTTTCTCCATTAACAGCACTTTATAAGTGAAGATAAACCTGTACATTTCATTTCATAGTTTGCCTGAAAGCTTTGAATTCTTTCTCTATAGACAGTGCTTGGTACTTGAGTGTGAGTGATGGGCATGAAATAGTTTTTAATTACTCTGTACCTCTGTTTGTTTAAAGTGGCATGCAAATACAACAACGAGATGATTAATGACACGTTGACAGCTCTGCTGCAAAATCCTTGCGAAAAAGTAACATGTGATGTGAATAGAAGACAGGTAACAATAGTAGGGTAAGTAGGACATTTAGTTCACTGGTGATCTTTAAATCTTTAGTTTACATTAAACTAACCATAACGAGAGCATGTGAACAGCATGAATGTTCTACTGTAACTGAATTACTTATCATGCGGTTCCAAATCATCAAAACGCTCCTGCATCTAACTTCCAGAAATATAGAGCCCTTATTCTCTATTGCTTCATCTTTTGGAGCGCAAATGTGTGGTGTCACAACCGCATATGGAAGCGAATGCGAGGATATTCCAAACTGGCAAACCAGTGAAAACATCAAACTGAGGAGAAAAACTTACAGTATTATTCGTTTTCCTCCAAATATATTCTCTTATCGTGCTTTAGGAATGCACGACGTCGCGAACTTGTTCTCGCCGCAGGTGAAGCCTCGCCACAAAGTCACATTGGATGGAGAAGCCAATTCTTCCATCACGCAGGTATCCAAAAGTACAGAAAACACGAGCTTAGAAGACCAAGACATCACCACTGACTCAGGGGGACTTATCCCAAAGGATTTGCTTGTCTACCTTAGCGGACGAAGCATAATAAAACGAATCAGGGCGCTCGGCACTCCCTCTAATACAGGCACATTTCACTTAGTTTCTTGTACGAATAGCTTATCGTGTTGTGCGCGCCCTCTATATATCGCGGCGCATGTATGAAGGCTGGGACGATTACGGGTTCACCCAAAATTTTCGAAAAAGAACGGCTCTTTGATAGGCCTAATAGTACCGAATAGAGAGCAAGCCCTCCAGCCTACACAGTGCTTTGTTCCTTTTTAAGATTTTCGAGACTGTGGTAAGAGGCTTTTTCCTCGCTTTCCTCTTTGTTCTTGAGCACAACGCTCACAAGGCTGAGGCTTCTTCCCTGCCTGTTCGGGAGTTGACTGAAAGATTTCACACTATTTTTCTTGACCTGCTAGCGCCCTAGATCCCATGTGAAAAGGAGTACTTGCCTCTTGCATGGAGAGGTCTCTGTGTCACATGTACGCGCTATAAAAGTCAAGCACTCAACAGAATTAGCAGTGGAGATATTGGCTAGTGCCGCATCTTATACGTGTTTGCGGAGCTCTCGAAAGAGGACACTAGCGTGGTTTTCGGGGGAGCTGCTAATGGAATCGGCGCATGAGCTAAACATATACTGATTGGAATTACTAAATTTTGCTAGAATGAATTTTATCGTCGAATGACACTAAAAATTTGTCATTTTTAGTGGGAACAACGTTTTTTATAAGCTTGAAAACTACTTAAAGTTGAAGTACACGTGTTGCCAACATGCACATATTCGTGCAGCTGTGACCGATAATGAAATCACGCGCTTTCTCTACGAAAGCAATTTCGCCATCAGTGGGAACTTACTGCCGAAACAGGCGAAAAATACCTCGGTGAGCGTAGCCAAGAATTGAAGACTCATATTGCCAAGAATGTTTGTAGTCTTTGTGCGCGCTCAAAGCAGCCGGCACTAGGCTTTGTCACTTTGTCTGTGACGCGAGACGAGATCATACTTATCTACAACAATTGCATTCACGCGCAACTCCATCCACTTTGATCCAGTTTGCTGCAGTTGCTTGACGCCTTACCTCAATGGTTGCATACCAATTTTAAATTGAGCAATGCCGAGAGCGGCACGCCTTCTGTTTGAAGACCACCGCATATGCTAATTGCTCTATCCGCCGCCGAATCCTTCAGTGCTTCGCGCGTACTCGTCAGCCTAATAAACACTTTCTACTGGACGCCGTTTTCGCTGTCTTCCTGGCTGCCAGGCTGCCGTCACCACTAAGTTTCATCTAGTGGAGGGGCTGCATCGTGTGCCTGCACTGAGCCCGACTATGGAAGGCTGACGGTTTGTCATCACCACTGGTTCTTCAAATGCCACGTGATCACTTGCGTGTAGTGTCTTTCCAAGAAAGACACCTGGGAACGGTTGGCCCACTTGAAGAGTGAGGCGACATTTAACCGATGGGACGACCCAGCAAGACTATATTATGCCTTTTTCGTCCGTAGTGGCCCAACTAGAATCTGTTTCGTGAATCACAAGGCTTCGCTGCGAACGTGCAAAAATTTTAGGAAAGAGATGGTGCAAACCATTGCAAGCGTTTTCCGCAAATAAAATGCCGGGCTGATGCTACAGACGCGCATAAAACAGCCAAATGAGACCGTCGTTGTGTTCGTCGAACAGATGGGTCGTCTATTCAGACGCCCAGACCCTCAAGTGACCGAGGAAAAAAAAGGAGGTGCGCTTCTTAATGTGGAGAATCAGAGAAAAACATTTCAACGGGTTGGTGCGATGCCAACCTGTGACCGATGCTGAGTTCACAAACGAAGGGTCCACAATAGAAAAAATCCTCGACAACAGGGCTAGCCAATACGACCGGACGCTACCAGGCGTCTCCGCGAGCCATCCTAATACTTCAACGATCTCCAGTCAGAGATTACGGGTCATCATCTGCGAGGTTGTCGGGTAGGAGCGTCGCCGACTGCTGCCATCTTCGCCCCCTCGAGGATGCGTCTTTTACCGACGCGGTTCCTGAAGAATTTTGCCAAGCCTTACACGTCCCCCAAACGACAAGCCACACTGAAGACCGTGCAGTTATCATCTACGCAGCTCCGCTGCTTACTAAAGGCGCCCCGTTTACCGTAGCCCTGAGTCTTACGAATGATCTTCATGACCACGCTCAACCATCCCCCCGACCATATTTCCGCCGACCGCTCAAAGCAATGCCGACGTTTACATAGCACGCAACCAGCACCGCACCCTATACATCCACTGGGCCAAACTCGAAAATATCCCCCGACACTGCCCATGTCGACTAATAGGCTTCCGAGGCTTTCCATACGACGCACCCTAACCTCGCCCTGGCCAGCGGCCACGAGAAATTGAGAACTATCTGCATCAAGAAGAGTACCTAACCAGTCGCCCTCGACTCCATTACCATCAGCTGCACAGTTTGAACAGCCACGCCGCTGCTATAGTATACGTAGCGAACACCCACAAAAGGCCTGCAGCCCCTGTAGGGAACCCAAAGAAAGCAACCTGTTGAGATCAGGTTGCTTGCCGACGAAACAATGACAGCACAGTCCACCGACCACGCCACGTGAAGACACCGCACCCACTACGCCTGCGGTGCTTACAAACACGAGCACGTTCGCGACTCGATCCGACTTCAGATTGAGGCCGCCACTTGGAATGGCCTCGACGACATGCCCAACCCATGTTTCACATACCCAACGCACCCATGTACTAACGCCGAGGACGATGCGCAACGGAAGAGCCCCGACATGCCAAGTTTCTTCGCTCTTTATCTCGAAGCACAATACTGATTCAGAACATTCATAAATGGGTAGGTCTTCTCTTTAGAATGCCTCCAATTTTCTATATAAACTTGTGTTCTAAAAACTCAAATAAATTTAATCAGAAAATATCAGTTAATTACTCGTGTTTTCGTTGAACTCTATTACGTAAATGATGTCGCATTGCCGTACAATCGACCAGCGCAGACCTCAGAGACGCATCGTTCACAGCTTTTAAAAAAAAAAATCACGGTAAAATAAGAAGTGGCAAGAAATATAGCAGTCGCAACACCAACGTGTAACCGAACTGGTAGAGCGGTCTTTCAGCTGTGCTGAAATTCTCTGTTAGTTCTGAAATGTTAAATCTGTTTAATTTTTACTAAATGCCTGAGCGCAGAATTTAAGGCCGAATTCTCTGCAGAAAACACTGTTTTCTTGCAGAATAAGCCATGAGTGAAATTAATTTGCTATACTGGAACTCATCTTTGTGCTAGCGTAACACAATATCACACTCAATCCTATTTTTTCTTAAAAAGTTCTGTTATATCCTTTGAAGTGCGAGCCAATATTTCTAAGTATTCTAAGAAATCATTCAATTTATATCCCAATTATTTCATTTGCTGGTGACTTTTTTAAACAGTAGTTCATACAAATAAAAAAGTTACCAATTTTATTAGAAAAAAAGTGTAAGGAAATGCCTTCAAATGAGAGAAATGAATTTGCTAAAAAAAAACACACTTTATGGTCGGCTATGAGAATGTCATTGTTAATATTTGCTTCGTGTTCAAGGTTGGTTTAGTAGCCGCTGTGAAGTTCTAGGCTACAGTATTTGATTATCTCAGGCATCCATTCGCTTGACCATAAATTCTTTCTCGGTTTCTCGGATATTGCTACTGACAGCCGTATATAGAAATCAGTAAGAAAATTGTATCAGCCTCCTATCGACAAATGTTATTATAATATTCTCGGCAAAATGAATGTGACTGCTGAAGTTTTTTGTGTGTTCAAGGTTGCTTTACTGGGTTTGGCATGTGAGGCTACAATAATTAATTTAGCCATTTTTTCGTATGACAAAAACGTTCTCTCGGGTTCTAGTATATTTTTACTGACAGCAGTACATAGAAAGCAGTAAGAATATTGCATCAACTTCCTATCAACAAATGTTAATAGAATATCCTCACTTAAGGTACCATATTTGCTAACCTTTATTTCATGTTCAAGGTTTGTTGCTTTATTAAGTATCGGCTACAGTACGTTAATATTTTAGGTATTTATTCGCATGACCAAAACAGTTCTCTCGATTTATAATATGTTTCTACTCCAACAGTAGACAGAAAGCACTAAAAAATTATTGAAATAGAATATCTTTTGTTTTAAAATGTTTGCCATACACTGCTTTTTTTGCTAGGAATAATGTTGGGCACTTTTCGGTATTGTGAAATTGTTAACTAGCCGCAACAAATTTCATCATGCACTAAGGTAAGATGTTGTCACGGTTATGTGAACACGATTATTTTAACCACGTCAAACACAATGCAATTTGTTCATTTAATTCTCTCTATGTGTCAAAAAGGGGCCAAGATTTTCTAGTAACTTTCTACTGCCAGGAGTACAAAGAAGTAATTTTCTACCAATGTTCTATTATCAATTCTTGATACAATATAAAAGCTACCATAAGGTTACTAAAGTAAATAGGTAGTTCATAGGAATTTCAAAATAAGTTGATAGAAAGTTTGCAAGGGGCAGAAGCGTATTCAACTAGTCGATGGAGAAATGTTAAGTAAGCGAGCTTGCAGGTAGATAACTACCGTGCGGAAAATTTATTTCTGGTAGCGCCACGCTTTGCCAGCGGAGTTTTCGTTGCGCCTAAACCAAAGAGACTGCAATCCAGTTGAAGTGTTAAACATTCAAGAAATGTGCGGGTTGTCGTAATGCTGTTAAGCGAATAATTAAACGCCGAATTCAAAAGTTATTGGTCAACTGTCATCACTTGAGATTTTTTCTCTTATTAGTCATTCGCACGTTGTGCACCAGTTATTTACGCTTCCATGTTCTTGCTCGAGGGTATCATGATCCGCGGAGAACGTATTTGGTGGTGAATTGTGGAGAGAATAACTTTTTTTGGCCATCATGCAGAAGAAGGTATACGATGGCTCTGCGTAGAAAGGATGATAGAGAAAGCTGTGCTTCCTGAATGCGCGAAGTTGATTGGAAGGCAAGGTTCTTGTGCAGGCTCCGTTCTTGTCTTTCGTTGTATAATGTTTTGAACCCGCACGGGCTTTCTTGCGCTACCCCGAAGTGTTCAGCGTGAGGGTCACTAATGGTAATCGTAGGGACTTTAGCTCTCGCAGTACTCATGAAGCGTGAACCAGGTTCTACACCTGCAAGCCTGAATTTCAGGTTCCTTACAAATATTGTAGCGCAGCTCTTATGCGCCTGTTCATGGATTAGGTGGCGCTCCTTGCAGTTGCTGGCGGTGTAAGCGGGCGCTGTACATAAACACAAGGAAGTGCGCGCTGCTTGAACGCGTACAATGCCGGCGTTCGCTCAGAGACGGCGCCAAAGTCGTACACGCCTCAGGGCACCGCCACCAGACCACGGATTCGGGAATTGGAACCACAGCGCTGCACGAGCGAAATTCCGTCTGCGTGGGATCCTTTGCAATGATTCCACGTGTCACCCAAGCGTTGGCTCTCTCGGTTCCCCAATCAGCGAGGCAGTCGCACCACACTCCGCTTTCCTTTCGGCTGCTGCTGCGATATGTGCCGCACAAGACACGTTATCCGCTCGGCAACGCTATTCACAGCGTTGTTTTCTTAATACAATCCGTGCACCTATATGACAATTATACGAAATAGTCGGAGTTCCACAAAAATCGGCGCCCATTTGGATACAAGGCGCGAAGTGAAGATATTCATCTCCGTGCGCGCCGCAAAAGGACCTGGATACATAGAAAAACACCACCTGTTTACCCATGGGAAGCATGTAATGTTGTCCGTGTTGTATGTGTGATAACACTCTACTGTCGTTGCGCGCGGCGCGGCCAGTTTTTAGAGAGGAAACTAAAACTTCTGAAACCTCAGTCATTGCCTGACCTGTGGCCAGGCGAGTCTCGGCGGGGAGCAGGGGGGGAGGGGTGTTGACTGAGCGTTTGTAATGTGTAGAATGTGGACTTTGTGTGTTGCCGTGCCTTCTTTGGCGCGGAGTGATGACCAACTTACATCTCTTGATACTATGTTACTTTTAAGGATGATTGCATTGTCTATTGCCACCCGTTACCTTTTTTTCGCTTTCTTCAAGTTCCGATTGTTAAATATTTCGAATACTAGCATGTTTGCTGGCATGAATGACTGCTGCTGTACTTGTTTTCTTTTTTGTTACAGTTCTGATTCTTAAAGGTATTCTTTAGTAACCTGCCCACTAGTAGTTATGTAACACGTATTGTAAGAGTTGTTTTTGTTGATCTGCTTGTAATTTCTCTTTTGTATTTTGAACATTATATTGTACTGGTTGCCCACCTGCTACGATCTCCTACTGAGACTGGCAGTATTGTATATAAATAAATGAATATAAATACGTGGCGCAGCCTGCGTATGAAGGACATTCGGCGGCGTCAGTCCGCCCACGCCGCACTTCTAGCCGCATAGAAACACGCGCAAAATCAAAATACCTATAGAGCTGCGCTCAAATTTCCCTTTAGGAAGTATTGCAAAGGCCAGCGATTTTTTTTGTACCGAGATTCAATTACGGGTGCCGTGTCGCAGGAAAGCTGGAGTCGGCGTCGTTGGCCGTGAGAAAAAAATTCTGTGGCTTCACCTATAAGAATATTGCGGGAAAGCATTATCTGGTTACGCTATCACTGCCTAATAAGTTTCCTAATTTATAATTAGAAAACCTATATTTACTCGTGTACTTAGTACGCGTCTGTAAGACTGTTCGCTAAGTCAAAGACCACATCGCATTCATTAGGTGCACAATATTCAGTTTAAACCAAAACTCCGTAGTGGCTAGCGTGGCCAAAATAACTCAATTTTATTTTCAGCTCTGCTTTATAATTTTTCGATTGAATCGAGGTTTTTCACCGAGCGAGAACGTAATCTTGTTCTCTCGCACAGTGTACTAAGTTTAATAATTATCAAACTTATATTTACTTCTGCACGCATCAGTACGCGGCTCTGAAACACTTCACTAAGTCAAGGACCATATCGCATTCACTAGGTCCGCCTTTATTCAGCTACATACTTACATTGAAACGAAGTTCTCAAAGCTCTCACATTCCTTGGCTAAGGAAGAGCTAAAATATTTGAAGTTTAATGCTCAATGAACCATTGCTCTGCATGATCCCCTGGAATGTTCCTGCAAGGTGCCGCCGAAACAGGAAAGCAGTCCGATGACTGTTTTTGAGAAACAGTCGCGATTCCAGGATTCAAACCGTTGTTTTACTGAATGTAGCGCCAAGAAGACCTATTTTATTCATTACGTAATTTGACTAATAGCTAACAGCAAGATCTAAAGGCCGCTAACAATCTTTTCTAATACTGAGGGCGCCGTAAATGAGAAGGTAGCTAAACATACATTAATCCCCACAGTATTGCGTCGGTGTTTATAGAGTTGGCGCAAAAATGCTCTCAGACCAGAGTGAAAAGCGACTTCTCTATCCTTCGGATTCATTCACTGCCAGAATGACATGCCGTTGTTTCTTTTTCAGCGGCAAACTGTACTTTTGTTGAAAAGTTTGATAGTTAACCACGTCTTTCGGAAGAATGCACCGTTGCAGTTCTCTTACAGAGATGTACATAGCGCTAGGAAATCAGTCAGTTCACTGGCGTTTTTCTCACCAAATTTGTTGTTTTTTCTCTGGTTGCATCGTCGAAGAGTAATCACTCAGACAAGACTACCTTTTTGCTTATGTTCATTCACCCTTCAGTGAACGTTTAAACGGCACTATATAGTTTAAAAATGAAATCTTCTGAAGTAAGTCCAAATCGTTGTATGGAGGTGAGCTGGAAAAGGCTCAATGCAGATGGCACAGTCCTGAAATTTTGCTCAGTTCCAAGTTGCCTAAAAGCATATTCAAAATGTTGGAGCCACTTTTTTTGTCTTCGTAAACAAGGTCCCTTGTGAAAGACAAGAAATAGTGGAAGAAAATTTTGTAGCGGATGTGTCTTGAAGTTTTCGGTGTCCTGAAATAATGGTCAGTCGCTAGATGTTGAACATTATTTTGAAAAACATAGGCGGAACTATTTATGTGGCCAAAAAAATTCCTCTGATCTGGAAGACCAAAAAATGTTAGCAGAAACTTTTATAGCGCTTTTGTGCAAATGCAGAGAGCGGCGTCCTGACGTGTTCAGTTCTTGGGTGTATGAAGAACTTTGACAGTATTGGAAGACTTTTTAGGTGACTGCAAACACGCTCCAATCAGCCACCGCCGTGGTTCAGTGATTATGGCACTCGGCTACTAGTAAGAAACACGCGGGTTCAATCCTGGTCGCGGCGGTCGCGTTTCGATGGAGTAGAAATGCTAGAAGCCCTTGTACTTATGTGATGTTAGTGCACGTTAAATAACTCCGGGTGGTCGATTTTGTCCGACGCCCGCAACTACGGCATCGCTCATAGCCTGAAGCGCGTTGGACGTTAAGCCCCATAAAATCTGAAACACTTCCGGAAGAGAAGAATTTTTTGGCGACACATGTATAGTTCTGTGCTTTGCGCATATTATCTGTTGTTTCAATAGCCACCAAAAGTGTGAAATGCGAAAATTATATTTGCGTATTCCGCTCTGTTGCTGTTCTTAATGCTAGGACTGAGATCGCGATGCCGGGCTCAGAAGGTATGAACACATGCAAAACCATCTAAGAAAAAAATCCGCCGCTTTATTTTCCTGTGCTCTTATGAAATGCTACAAAGCCACTGTTTCACCATAGCACCTGTAATACGTTGTTATTTCCGCTGTTCCATCAAACTGTATACGTGAGCCTAATCATAAAAAGGATACCTATTCATGATTACCTTTACAATTACAGATGTCCTCCACCGCAACCCTTCAAAGAATACTTCCAAAAAATAAATTCTTCTACACGTCCTGCCCAACCGTGGCCTTGGTGTTGTGAAAACTTGGACAAGCTTTACAAACTAAACTGATCCGCCATCGACACATCACGTCACCGGCATGGCTTGAATAAATCTTTCGTTCTTTTGGCGCTACGCTTGCCTGATGATATCAGTGTGGCGCAGCTCGAGCGCAAACATAGCAGGCAGAGGCGACGAGATAGCACGCTTGTGCTTACCGAATAGACTTGCGCACGAATGAGGGCCGGGGTGCCACCGCTCTCCTCAAAAGCGGAACGTACCTGGGCTAAGAATTGTGTTAGTATGGAGGCTTCCATTCAATCCCATAGCATCAAAGAACAAACGAAGAAGCGTGCGCTGGTCATAGCTTGGCTCACAGACACTTAGAAGCAAGTGGTGCAGGAGCAGTGCAGTCATGAGCTGAGTTAGGAAGAATTCATCCGGAATTTGGAAGACCTATACGCTCGCTCCACAAGTTGATAAGATTGCTGCAAGCCATGCTTTCTTCATGCACTAGCTTAAAGAACGGCAAGCTGGCCATTTCTTTATTGCATTCACAAGACGGCTAGCAGAGAAGTGTAATTTTGGAACGTCGTTGAAGCGCGTGTTAGGAAACAGAATATTTGCGGTGTCCGGGTTGAAGACGTCCGGCAACATTTACTGACGCAACGAAGTCTGGCACTAGAGCAGACGGAAGACTGCTGTTTCGGCACAGAGAGACGCCCCGAACGTCAGCAGCATGAACTCTGCAGAGCTAGGAGAGGTGCTACTGGGGGGGGGGGGGGGGGGGGGGCGAAAGTTTTAGGGAGGAGAGTTGTTGGAAAATGGTTTATTGTAGATCTGCATCGCTAGTCAGTCGCTTGATATTGTGAAGAGAAAAAGGAGGATTTAGACCTCAATACCTTCATACAATGTCAGGCGACTGGGTAGTGAGCTGGAGCTACAATTATCGTTTTTCCCAGAACTCGCGCCCCGGAAACTTTTCTACCCAGTAGTACATTTTGGCCGACTAAAGAGCCGTTCATCGAAGCCGCACATAAAGCTGGAGAAGCGCGATACAAGAAGAAGATGCGGTAGTGAGTCGGCCTGCGAGGGGGAATGCAAGCAGCTTCACGTGAATTGCCAACGGTGCGCCAAACGACATTATCTGCACCGGATGTGCCAGTACAGCGGTAGTTTACATCCGCACGGCTTGTGCCCGGCAAGAAAACGACGCAAGGGCTTGTAGCAATGTCAGCTGGACTGACCCAAGATCAGATGACAGCGAAGCTCTGTACACGATATCAGCGGTTCTCTAACAAGAAGCAAAAAACTGCAAGGACAGGCCAATTTAGGAAGACGTTACCTGACATAAAGTACGTATAACTACTACAGTGGACACGCGATCATCCGGAAGTGTAATTTCCGTAAGTAAGCTCCGGAAGTACAAAGCGAAGTGACGCCACTGTTGCGAAAATCGCACCTTAAACTCTTCAGCCTCTTGGGCGAAATTCTAGCTCTCGGATAGCTCAGTATAACTGCTATGTGCGACGGGTTATAAAGACGTTCCGGGTACGGTCATAGTGGTCGACTGCTTCGGAGGATGCTTGTGCGGACAATGAAAGCATCCACCGAGGTGGGCGGGGCAGCGTTGTCGAGTGTGGTTACGAGTGTGCAGCCGGTCGAGTCAAAACCTGCAAGGACGGAACTGCAAGAGCTGCTGAAAGAATATCCTGACGTGTTTGTTCCTGGACTCGACCTATGCAAGGGAGCACCACAAACATTACTGCAGGAAAAAGACGCATGGCCATGTTTTTTTAAAGCCGTACGGTACCCAAAGCCTTGACGGATAAGAAATCGGAAGCGCTCCACTAGCTGGTAGCGCAAGACGTCGTTGCGCCGGTGAAAATGGCCAGAGAAAGACCCGTAGTAGCCATTTTAAAGGACGGTGGGTCTCTCCGAGTCTGTGGAGACTTTCATATGACAGTGAATACGGCCACAGTGAAGGAACAGCACCCGTTACCTCGAGTGTATAACATTTTTTTCTAAGCTAAACGGTGGTGAAATTCCGGCGTTGCACGATGTTAGACTTATGCCAAGCCTATAACAAGTTACCGCTAGACAGGGACGGGACAACAAAAGCAGTCCTCAACACTCAGAAAGGCCTCTTTTTGTTTAAGCGACTACCTTATGGAGAGGGTTCCGCTTCAGCCACGTTCGAAAGGTGGATGGACGGGCTATTGGGCAATGTTTCATGAGCGCACGTACACCTTTATGATGATATCAAAGTCAAATAGGATTATTTATCAAAGCTGAAGAAGGAGATGCAGCGGCTGCGGCAGGTCTCCGACTGCACGCTGAAATTTAAAGCTCTTGGCGAAAACAGATGCATGTCAAGGCCATCAGATTGGCCCTAAGGGTGTGCGAGAAAAGTACGATAACATTTAGGCTGTTGCTTAAGCCCCAGAGCCTACTTCTAGAAGCGTGTTGAAAGTTTTCTCCGTTTCGTAAATTAGTTAAGTTCTTGCCCAATGTCACCACCGGGGTGAGAACAGGGTATACGCCCTCCTAGCTACAATGGCTAGCTGGAAGAAGAACCAGGAACAAGAAAATAGTGTTCATAAAGATAAATAGGCAGTTGTAGCTTCCAAGTTGCTGGATAATTTCGATTTTGCTAAGGCCCAAAAGCGATGCTTCACCAGTAGTTGGCACTCGGACCATTCTGTCCATCGCGTGAGCAGTGTTGAATACCCCATCGGTTTCCGGTCGAGGAAACTCACATATTTCGACTATAACTACTCGCAGTTAGAAGATTGACGGGCGTCGCACGGGTTGGCTGCTTATACAGGCAGTGGTTCTCGTTAATAACAAACCGCAAGGCTTTTAGTGGTTTAGTCAATCGAGAAAAAACAATACCACCGATGGCGGCCACGCGAGAACAGCGGTGAGCATCTTGTTTCTCGGCAAGTACAGGTGTACATTGTGGTACCGCAAAGGCATCGATCATTCTAAAGTTGACGCCCTCAGTGATATACCATTGCCGGCTAAGAAACCGCGAGATTTCTCTGCTGACGGGCAATTTTTTATGCCCAGTGCTTTTATGCAAACTGCCAGTGCGGGCGACTCTGCGAAAGTAGCACACGTGGAGTTTCGCAGCTAATCAACTATGCACTACCTTACAGATCGACGCTGTGAATACCCAGAGTAACGGGATGACGACCCTATAGACCTGCTGATCTAAAAACAATCTTTGCACCGGCGCCGAGCTTAAACTAGTCTCACAAAAAAAAACGCACCAGAAACCTGTCAGCACACAGTAGCGTGCGACTGAGTGAAGGAAGGACCCATGAAATTTCCCAGCTAAGCACCTATTCACTATTTAAAAGATCGAAGCTGTGATTAGGCAGACTACCAGGATGATGCCCCCATGAAGCTGCTGGTCCAGGAACAAAGTGGGCGCCTGCACCCAACCAAGACTACTGCATTGAAAGAAACACTGCACCACCCTGTCAGCACAAGGCAGCGGGCGAAGCAGTGACGAAAGTATGCGTGGAATTTCGCAGGTAGGCCACTATCCGCTTTCTCACAAATGAAGATTTAATTACCCAGACTACCAGAATGACGACTCAATAGAGCTGCTGATCAAGGAACAGTGTTTGCACATATTCCCATCCTGGACTACTGCCTTAAAAGAAATGCTCCTGTACCCTGCCAGCACAGAGCAGCGGGCGACACAGTGAATAAAGCACGCGTGGAAGTTTGAACGTAAGCCGCTATCCACCTTCTCTTAGATCGATGCTGTGATTATCCAAACTAACAGGATGACACCCCCACAAAACAGTTGATCACGGAACAGCGTTTGCGCCCGAACCAAACCAAGACTACTGCCATAAAAAAATGCTTCGATACCCTGTCAACACAAAGCAGTGAGTGACTGAGAGCACGACGTACGGGAAGAATTTAGTAGATAAGCCACCATGCACTATCTTACAGATCGACGCTGTGATTACTTAGACTACCGGGATGACGCCGCCATAGACCTGCAGATCAAGGGACAACGGTTGCGCCTGCACCTAAGCTGGAGTACTGCCATAAACGAAACGCTCAGCAACCATATCAGCACAGAGCACTGGGCTAGTCAGTGAAGGAAGCACCGGTGCAGCTTCGCAGCTAAGCCGCTAACAACTATCTTTTTAAGCAAGGGAAATGTGCTAAAAAGACATGGACGGGAAGAGCACAAGGACTCAATGAAGGAAGCACTGGTGCTATTTCGTAGCTAAACCGCTATCCACTATCCAACAGATCGATGCTGTGATTACTCAGACTACCTGGATGACGCCCTGCATAGACCTGCTGAGAAAGTACAGTGTTGCCTTGTGGGAGCTTAGCTGTCTTGAAAAAATTGGGACGTGATAAGGACGACATGTGAATGGAGGCGTCGTTTTGAGATGTGTGTGAAGTGCTTCGGCCTTTACTGGCCTTATCTTGTCCAAGTCATCTGTTGAATTGATCCTGATAACTCAGATTTGGGGATTTGCGACAATCATTATTGTACTTGTAGAGCGGTAGCTCTACTCATTACAAAACTCAACATTCAGTTGTGTGAAATGACACTGAGATCACCTTCAGACTTTGCAATAGACAGTAACAGCCCTAATTCAGATGACTAAGCATGCATCGATTATAGCCAATGCGATGATGTTTCAACATGACCTAGCACTGCCTACATTAGCCCACCCCAACCCCAAATTTGGCCCAACCCACTCCCAAAATTTGACTTTCATCGACCTGGAACAAACTCCATTCCAGGTTTTTTGATCAAGAGGAAACAATTGTGACCTCCAAATCTGGTCTTGTTCATTCCATAATTCTTTAATCGCGGATTTAAGCCAAATCAATATCCGGGCTAATTTGACCATGGCCAACACAATGGTGACCTCCAAAATTGTCCTTGATCACTGCTAAATATCGCCCATTCCACACACGAAATTTCGCCATCGTCATCGTCAGCCTGACTATGCCTCTCCCAATCTCCTCTCACTGACACTCTCATGTGCCAGCTGCGGCCACGCTCGCCTCAAACTACTTTATCTCATCCGCGCACCTAATTTTCTCCCGCCCCCTGCTACAATTCTCTTTCCTTGGAATGCAGCTGGTAACACGTAAGGGCCATCGCTCAGCATGCCTTCGCATTAAAAAAATTTCTCCAGTCCATTGACTTCGATTAGGATATCACTAACCAATTTTTCATACCTAACCCACTATGCCCACTTCCTGTCTCTTAATGTTACTCCTATGATTATCCTTTTATAGCTCGCTTCCAGCAATTTGGATCAAAATCGATATCCAGGCTAATGTGGTTATCGGCAGTACAATGGCGGCCTCCAAGTTTCCTTTACAGCTCAGAAATCTGGCCTGCCTTTGAAAATATGCCATCATTTTTGACCAAAATTGAAAACAAGTCAAATTTCACCTTGAGCAACGCGTTGGTGACTCCCAAATTCGACCCGAGACAATCCAGATATTTGACCCACCACCGAGATTTGACCTCAAACGATTTCGACCAAAATCGATATAAAGCCAAATTGGATCATGTCTAACATATTGGTGACTTTCAGTTGGACCTTCCCCGGGACCTTGATGTCACTTGTAATGATCTGGAAAATGGAAAAGAAAAGGTGGTTATCAATCTTGTATGACGTCAGCACCCATATGATAATCGCGCGATGTGCTCTAGTGTATAAGATGAGAACAAACAATGGCTATCAATCTAATGTTGACATAAGCGATCGTATAATCTGCAGCGTGGTGATCCCTTGCTGTCGTGTATAAAAGACGTTGCAAAGCATCGAGGAGGCGAGCACGTCCTTCCATGAGGCTCGGAATGAGCTTAGAAGGGAATGCCATAAACGTGCTGCAGAATGAGCTCATTTGGCCGACATAGTTCGTCGTGAAGCACGTTTGGCGAAGAATCAATGATGGTGGAAAAAGACTAAACCCTACGAAACTCGGGAAGAACGACAAGCAAGACTCGCTTCAGTCGAGCTCTCGAGCTGCCGTTCAAGCGACTGGCCAGGACTCAGATTGCGCGAAGAAGCGTCTCGCCGCTCGCAACAAGCGCCTAGCGGCCCCGGCGTCGGCCACTGCGGAGTTCAAGCGAGACATCACTGAGAGTCCGTTTCTGTATTCATGTCGCGTGTGCGACCGACAGTAGCGCTTGAAAGATTTGAATTTAATAAGTGCTAACATGCATTCTACTCTTCAGACTGCGGTTCTGAACATGGATGAATAAGCCGAGAGCTCTATGAAGCATTGCAGGGCTTCTAAATCGTCGCTGAACTCGCAAAAACTGCTGCCCTTTAGCTTCAGCAATGGTTACAAATGCCACCGATGCCACCCGGATTACCCATTCTGAACAATGTGGAACTTTCATTGGTAGGGTTAAAGCATATTGCCTCGGCCAGGCGGCTCTGCCAAGTACTCAATGCGGGGTAGGCGTATTCATTTACTTAAAAGAACGCGTGCCAGCTCATACGTAACAAGTCTTGTATCCCGTACAGCACAGCGACGGAGACTTTCTTGGTGCTCCTATCCAGCAACCTCGTTATTATAGCAGTCTCCGTAGCACCGAACACGTAAGACGGCAATGCTTTAGTGGAGGGATCCAGGTGCTCTAAATTCCCGGAGCCCTCCACTACGGCGTCCCTCATAGCCAGAGTCGCTTCGGGATGTTAAACCCCTATAAAAACCGAAAAACCATAAAAGTGGTCAAGGGCGACCTACACCGACGATCTATTACAATAAGTCATAGCTCATCATGGGCGGCGACCTCATAAAGATTGCCAAGTTCGACACCAATTCTATAAACGGAATAAGAGAGCTTGGTCTTGTGCCCAGTTCCAGTCTAGACTTTCCTACCACGATATGACGCACCGCAGTACGGACCACAAAGCAGTGTTTACCAGAATGGTTGTGAATAGAGAAGAAGGATGCATCACAGAATGAATGGCTAAATTTGCAAACTCAGTGCTTAATCTAATGCGAGGGAAATATGACACTAAGCACATCATAATAAAGGAAGTGATGCAATAAAGCAAGACAGAGGAGCCGGTCGATTGTCGGTTTTATGGAGTTCAATCACAATCGTTTATTTTAGCCAGGCTAACTCAATGCCTTTCTCATTCGAAGTTTTCCTGATTTTCTAAAAAAAATATTACTTGTTTTGTCCCAATATATTTTCATTCAAGTATAGTTTAGGTTTCATTGGTTCAGTTGTCCTATTTTGTAAGCATGCGTCTTTGGTTAAGGGGTCTAGGAGGCGTACAACAACCGGTGCAACATTGCTAGTACTCTCCCTGACCTCTCCCTCATTGGTAAAAGTCTCGCAGCTGTTAGCGCGTTATCCTTAACAGATTGGAATGGGTATTCGATGAACATCTTGTATGTCGTCCTCGGAAAGCTGCAGAAGCTGGGGATCTGCGCCCAGGACATTAAGCTTTTCCACGAGGCTCTCACTGACATGATAGGGCAGCTATATTATCTGAATTTTGGCGCCTTTTCTAATTTTGCTGTTCTTGAAGCTGTTCCTATATATCCTGCTTTTTTCTCTTCTTTGCCGTGAACGCGTAGCAGCCGCAGTTGTTCAGTGGTGAGGTCACTGGGCTACTTAGCTGCAGTTTCCGTGTTATAAGCCGGGCGTGGCGCCAGAGTTTCGATGGAGGGGAAAAGCAAAAGGGGCCCGTGTTCTGTGCAATTCAATGCAAGTTAAAGATCCCCAGGTGGTTGAAATTATTCCGAAGCCCTGCACAACGGCACATCTTTCTCTTCTTCTTTCACTCCAACCTTCCTCCTCTCCTTTACAGAGCAGTTCAGGTGTCCGGCGAGATATAAAAAAAGTTGCTGTTCCATTTCCTTTCCTAAAAAAATATTTCAATTTTTCTCCACTCGCCTCCCGAGGACAGATCGGTCTGCGTCTTGTTGTTTCATTTTTGGGAGAACTTGGTCGAATTTAGCGCCACAGTGTTATAGGCTCCGTTCTGCAGAAAATATGGTGTCGGCGTTGTCGGCATCGGCGTTGTAAGCAAAAAATCACGAGCACGGCCCTGGCACCTGGTCCCCAGAACGTAACTGAGGAAGCAGGCGGGGCTGCTAATTCACCTGACCTAGCGGCGTCAAACCACCCTGCTCCCCGGTTAGCGAGCAAACTGCCCAACGTCGCAGGTGGCATTTAAATTAATTATTGGTCACTCGGGAGCATCAACCTGGAGCGCACAAGGCCCACCGCAGGAAGCACCTGCAATCGCGTGCAGTGGGGCATTGCTTATCAGCTCTACTATTGTGCCAGGAGGGGCACGCGGACTCCCAGGGATCAATTATTATGATGTAGCGAATGACCTTCTGCATATAATGGCATTAACCTCTTACGGCCTCGTGTCATACCCTTGAGGCAGAGCTGAAGTGGCCGCTGCATTTTTTAACGCATAGCGTTAAAGGTCCTGCTACGCGGAATTTCTGGTGTCGGCGTTGTGAGCGAAAAATGCTGGGGCGTAGGGTGGCCCAGACAGCCACCTCCGTAGAAACCACCTACGTGGTCTACCTAGGCCACGTGTCCTTGTGTCGAAATCACAACCTACCCACCTGATTGTGAGCAAACCAACTACTCTATTAGAAGGATAAATCACTGGTTGATCGCAAGAGATTGCTCGGGAAGAGCAACTTTGGTTGCACAAGGCCCACCGGTGGCAGCACCTCCCAAGGTACGGCAGGGACGCATCCCATAACCGCTGCATCATTGCGCAAGGAGTTGTATTAGGACTCCCGGAGACGGTGTAAAGGAGCAAATGACCAATTCCAAGTATATAAGCATTAACTCATTCGCGCTACCGCGTCATATCCTTAAAAGGGCTCTGAAACGCCTTCCGAGGAGAGCCCATCAACTCGCTCAATCATTGGATTGTGTTAACATACAAGTACATCTTTATTTCCAGAAGACAACTGGATGGTCTCTTGGGCTAAAAGCTACACAAAAGCTTGACGAGGCCCAAGAGACCATTACAAGGCAGCAGCCTGAGCCAAGTAATACGCCTCTAAGCGCAGCAGAGAACCAACAATCACGCGCGATAGTTTGAGAGCCGTTCCGGGCGACTTTTTCATACTCGCACTCTCCTCCGTAGTTCGCACCAGCGTATAAAAGTTCAAAGATGGCTATTGGTCAGATCCTGTAGACGTCAGGCAGATACCATGGGCGCGGCCGATAAGCGTCGTTGCTCCAGCGGGTAGGAAGCTCCGCCTCTAGAGGTGGGGCCCCTGGAGGAACGCCGACCTTACAGAGTGCAAAAAATGAATGAGAGGAGAGGGAAAGGTGTGAACACTTCTCACTACAAATACCTCAGCTTCTATGAAGCGCATCAAAAGCACTTGCTGGACAATACTCCTGATGCGGCGTGCTTTAACATACCAGGCATACAGCATCATTATCAGAGCCCCTTTCAAAACCCCTTCAAGGGCTTCTTTGCAATTTTTTTATTGACATTACTTGCATAAACTATAACTTACCATCGGCTGTGTCCTTTATGCAGCCAGTGTTTGTACTTTTCGTTTAACGGCCAGCTTGGGACGGACCTCATAAATTGCAATTTAAAGATTTATTTCCGCTTGTCTTTGCCCTGCTGTTCCGTCGGGTCTTAGCTCTTTTAGATGTTGGGCAGTTTTAAAATTTTTAAGCAGTTCTTGCTTTTTTGTATGTCTTCATTTATCCTCGAGCTTGCGCCAATATCTTAATGATATGAGCCGCCGCGGTGGGTCGGTGGTTATGGCGCTCGGCTCCTGACCTTGACAGACGCGGGTTCGATCCCGGCCGCGGCGGTCGCATTTCGATGGAGCCAAAATTCTAGAGGCCCGTGCACTGTGCGATGTTAGTGCACGTTAAAGAACCGCAGGTGGTCCAAATTTCCGGAGCCCTGCACTGCGGCGTCCCTCATGGCCTGAGTCACTTTGGGACATTAAACCATAATAAGACGTAAAACATATTGATATTGCCGTTCCTAGCTGGTTGGGAACACTTCGCCGTCTGAGAGCTGTTTGTTGCACTCAAGATTTGTGTCACAGCAGTCAGGAGCCGCGACTAGCAGATAACTTTTCTAACTGTACAGGCTAGTTTTAACTGTATAGGTGAGCAAAATAACCAACCTGGAAAATCGGCAGATAGTTTTAACCTCTGGACTGCTTATCAAGCGGTGCTGCTTTTCCTGAATCCTTGGAAATCGGTTCAGGCGGACGGGCTCCTTTTATAACTCGCAGCTTGTACGTCTCAATCCAGGTCAATTAACTTACTCTTTATGGTAGACAATCCTGGCTTAAGAAAGTCCTCATCACTTTGTGAAAAATCGGACGAAGGTTTTAGTGCTGCTAATGCTGTTGAATGCTGCTCCACACGTACTGCCTATGGCCAGTTTCTCTTGATTTCAACAAAGAGTCCAGTCCCTCGCGTTTGTTGCCTCAGCAACTCTGCTCTCTTCCTGCTTGTTTCATAAACAATTGATGAGAATGTTATAGGGACATTAAAATGGACTCATACGAAACTAGTAATTTCAACATCGACTATATTCAAGGAGTGCAATAATTTGAAGCAATAATTTACTGTTCTTGAAGTGCACAACAACGGGACATACACAGCCCTGTGTCCGTTTGAATAATTTACACGGCAGAGGCGTGGCAGCATATCAGAAACCAGAGGGACTCGCCACGTCTTGTGTATTACTCGAGATCTCTCGAGTATGTTACCTGGTCTCCGGTTCTTCGGCAGGTGTCGTCTTTTGTCTTCCTTGTTCAAATTTTACTTCAGGTGAAGTTTCATTCAATTCGAGGCTTTTTAAGCGCCAATATCGTTCAGTTACTCGGTTTTTGGTTTCATTTCCGGAAAATACAAAATGTTTTGTAGCGATAGGTACATTACGGTAGCATTTCCAGCCTTCAGCGTGGCGGCGCCGTGGCGGTGGCGGCGCCGACACGCTGAAGGCTGCGCCGCGACGGCGTGGCTGCGCCGCCACACTGTCACGTTGTTGGTCACGTGATTAGAAGCAGCTGCCAGCGGCGCGGCGCGGCGCAGTGGCTGATCACGTTGTTCGTCACGTGGTTGGTCCCGCGACTATGGTCCACTCGGCCAGCTGTAGCTGTCGCGTCACTCCAGGTTTAACCAGAGCTAAACCACCGCCAATTTTTGGTTCAAGAACATTAGAATCATGGATTAACAAATAGAAACGCATAAAAACTTCGTCTTTTTGTCTCTATAAATAACAGCCTCGGACGAAAATTGCTTCTCACAGAGCAGGGCACTTCTACTACGATATAATCAGGAATGTCAAGAAGGCGAAAATTGTCTGTCATCGTCTGCGTGAAGCCTCTGCCTGGTTGGGGTGTATAGCGAAATTTGCCTCCCTCCCCCTTATTTATATTACTGTCCTCTTTTACTGCTGCGAATTCCCCTTTTAAACCTGTAGAGGAGAGGAAGACATCGGTGAGCGACTCAGAGAAAGTCAAAATGATTATAACAAATGATTTCGAGAACAGCAGAGGTAGCGTGCAAAATATTGCAAAAAAGACTTGCGTGAGCTATTCCTTCTCGCAATTCGAATAGCAGCCTGGGTGTCACAAGCTCAACGGGTGGCGGCGTTTGAAACAGCCATCTGCAGTGGCGCATTACTCAACCGCTGTTCAACTGCGCCGGTAGTGGAACGATGACTCGCTAGGATATAACTTGTCTCATTGTGTGTAGTTTGGTAGTCAGAACTCAAATAGAATTTGTATTCAGATACATTAGGGAGTGAAACACAGTCGACTAGGAATAAGAATAGAATCAAATGGGAGAGGCCTTTGCCCTACAGTGGGCATAGTAAGGCTGATGATGATGACGATGATGAACATTTTTCTAGTGGGGCATACTCTGCGCAAACTGAGACTCCTTACTGGTTACCCTTTCTTACATATTCGTCTTCTGCAACTTTTGTGCGCTTACGCAGCTAGCTGCATGCTCAACGCAGAACCTGTAACTGATTTATGAATGCTGGTAGGTTTTCTGAGCCGGGAAGCTTTTCAGTGAAGTGTTTTTTTCTCCAATAAAAAAGCTGTGTGGTTGGTCCACGAACAAAGCACATCAGGAAACGAAAACGCTCTCTTTCGGTTATTGTTAGATCTAATCGCTCTGAGAACAGCTCGTTAATTGCTTTTTTTTTCTGTTCGACGGCGTCTGCATCGCTACATTGCAATGTGTCAGGAAGATTTGCCTTCATATTTTTCTTGATGTTTTCCGTACCATCCAGGCAATTTTCCTCTTGTGTGCTCAGAATCAAGCCTAAATATTTTATTTTTTAAGGAAACAACTAGAACACGAAGAAAGAAAGAATGAATGGTACAGAATGAAAACATAACGAAAATGCTGAAGCAGAAAATGTTCATTCAAGCAATGGAGAGGCGGGTATGAAGTCAATCTAGTTGAAAAAAAGCTCATTTGTAAAAAGGTGAACAAAGCTCTTAATGCCTACGCGTGAGGAGACGCCAGATTTTCAGGAACATTGATGGCGTTTCAATCAGTTTGTCGAAGTAAAAATTTTGAGAGTGTAGTTTTTGTCTTCTACTTTACAAAGGCTTGATTTATCAAAGGAGGCAATGCGGGTAGCACTCTTGCACTTAGTACGTAACTACCGCAGCCGCTATCCGCCAAATATTACGGCGAACATACACGGTCGTATTCTTATGTTTAGTTTGCAACTCATATTTCACGGAAGAAAAATAAACACAACTCGTTGCAGTGCAGCAGTGATTTTCTTAAATTGAGGCAAAAACAACTGCCGAGTTTGCCGCATGGAAGAGTCCAGTATCAGTCTCAGGTACGATGCCTGGAAATGAGAATACTTAATTGCTACCTGTGATTTCACAAGAGATATATCACTACATTATAAAAATAAACACCAGTGTGTCCGTAGAACTTTGCAGAATAAACCAATAACTGTACGGTATGGAGAAGAAGGAGGAAATGCAGGGACGTTAACCGGAAGAATAACCAGTTTGCTACCCCGCACAGAGGGAAAGAGGTGAGGGGATAAAAAGATGAAGGAGAAAAGAGAGTAGGAGGAAATTGAAGTGAATATGCAAAATCACAGCGTTCGGTACAGTCACAGCCTGTCGTCCAGGCCAGAAGTTCTCATGAAGCGGAGCGGTGCTTTGGAGGCATTCATCACCAATGGTCGCTGCGGCCAGTGGCCGAGAATCTTCATTTGCGTCAGTGGGCGCAGATCTAGACCCTCCAGCGCACAACAGAGAGGCAGCATTTCGGTGCTGTAGGCAGGGCATTCACAGAGAATGTGGGATATAGCCTCGTCACACCCGCAGATGATACATGCAGGGCTATCAGCCATACCTACTAGGAAGGAGAAGTGCTTGGTGAAAGCTGCACCAGGCCACAGACGACGCAGAAAAGTTGCTTCACGTTGTGGTACGCCGGTAGGTAGCCGGAAGTTCAGATCTGGATCAAGGAAATTTAAATGTGAAACCCAGGACCTCCGAATTTCGCTTCCTGTGCTAGAGGACCGGACGCGAAATTCGCAGGTCGTGGATTCGGATCCTAGCAGCTGCATGGTTTATTTTTATCGCAGCCTTATAATTAAGTTTTTTTTAAGCGACACAATAATCCAAGTGTTATTATCCCATTTGAGCACTGCAAAAAAAAGAAACGTTCCCTTGTGCTCCTTGGTTTAGGTGACTGTTGGCTTCCTTCATGTATATATATTGCCGCCAGCGCTCAAGAGCGCAACGAAGTTCTAAGAAGTTTGCGGATCCTCTTTTCTCCTCGGCAGTTCCTGTTGACCGCTGCAATGCCTCATTCCTAGGGATTAATCCTTCGTCCTATTTACCTGCGCAAATATCATACGTAAAATCTGGTGGAGAGCGCTGGGTATGCTTTCGTGTACCGGACGCCCCTTACAAGCCGGGAATCAAGCCCAGGGCTTACACCAATGGTAGACACACCAGTTCACCAGGCCAGTCACTGACTGAAACGTCTGCCGCCCGAATTGAGACCTAACCCCGAACAAAAGTAGCAAGAAGCGTCGGCCTTGACACAATGAATCCGCCAGCATCAACGGCACCAGTTCTGCTCCACCATCCGCGGGACCCACCTCGTTTCCAGGACTTTCCGCATGAAGAAGCAGAGCACTGGCTGGAGCAGTTCGACCAAGTGGCCGTTTTCAAAGCATGGGACGCTAACACTAAGCTGCGCCATGTATACTTCGCGCTCGAAGACTCGCCAGGACATGGTTTGAGAATCGTGAATCCGGTCTCCGCACATAAGACACATTTAAGACGTAAGTACTGCGCACTTTCACTAGTGAATTTCGCAAGGAAAAGGCCGGACTACTTCTCCAGAACCTCATCCAACATCCAAACGAGGCTTGACAGTGTATGCTGAAGAAATGAAACTGCTTTTCTGTCGCGCGCCCCGCCGCGGTGGCGCAGCGGTTAGGGCGCTCGACTACTGATCCGGAGTTCCCGGGTTCGAACCCGACCGCGGCGGCTGCGTTTTTATGGAGGAAAAACGGTAAGGCGCCAGTGTGCTGTGCGATGTCAGTGCACGTTAAAGATCCCCAGGTGGTCGAAATTATTCCGGAGCCTTCCACTACTGAACCTATTATCCTTTCTTCTTTCACTCCCTCCTTTATCCCTTCTCTTACGGCGCGGTTCAGGTGTCCAACGATATATGAGACAGATACCGCGCCATTTCCTTTCCCAAAAATCAATTATTACTATTATTATTATTCTGTCGCGCGGACCCGAGCATGTCGGAACATAAGAGAGTGCGTTTCTTGATGAGGGGTGTCAAGGAACAGCTGTTCGCTGTCATAGTACGGAGTCCTCCGGCGACTGCAGCAGACTTCGTCAGTGAGGCGGCCAAAACAAAAAAGTCTCTTGACAGCGAGCCCACCAGTACCAGCGCAAAACTGTATCAATGATCGCCGGCAGTGATGAAGGAGCTGCGACCGCTTCCGCATGATCACTGCTTGAGCTGATGCAGGCCATAACGAGGGAAGATGCAGCAAAGTACCTGCCGACCGCTGCGCAGAAACACTTAGCCACGTTTCCGGATTTCGTATGTGAAGAAATGCAGCACGCATTGTGTGTCTCGCCACTCGTCGCAGCCACTCCTTCTCCCAAGACCTTAAGTTACGCCGCCGTCGCAAGCCGTTTCGCGCCAGCGCGAGCCCCGCGCTACGATCCGCCACCACCATCAGATCATGTTTCACCTTCCAGGCCGAACTTCATGAAGCGCGCAGGTCTTCGACGGACTGACGTCTCGAAAACCGCAGACCGGCGGCCGTTTTGCTATCATTGCGGCGAAGCTGGGCACATCTGTCGGTGCATCCCGTACAGGAAAATGGGTCTTCGCGGATACGTGTTCGATGCACGCCGTCCGCAGCCTGGTCAGAGGCCGCGGGTGATTGCGGATTACCATGCGCTTGCCGATTCCGGCCCCAGCGGCTTCTCTCGATCCCCCTCGCCTTGCCGGTAAAGCTCTCCTGGGCAAAGGAACCAATCCAAAAGTCCCCGTATGGGAAACTAGACGCAACATCCCCTGGAGGTGTGCCTGCTCTACAACGCGAACTCAAGGACCCTCCGACGCCGTAAGGCACATCTCCGCTCCTCCCGCGCAACACGGATCTCCAGACGGCTCAGAAACAGGTCGACCAGACGCCAAGAGGACACGACGATCCCCGTCGTCATCCCGATGCCGATCCCCACCGCAGAACCCCTTCGGTGCACTAAAGCCACCATCGAACACCTCGACATTGTCGAAACACGACGCCACCCACTCCGGGCCTACATATCTCAGTCGACGGAACCGGTGTTACCGCTTTTGTAGATACTGGCGCCGACCGTGCTTAGTGGGCAGTTTGTCGCGGCGCTCAAGAATTTTACTACCAGTTAGGACGGCCCGTAGGTACGCACCGCCAGATGCCAGTTGATTCAGCCCACATGAATATGCGCGTCGAAAGTCACAGTGTAAGGGTAAATCTTCCTGACAACCTTCGTCGTGCTACCCCAGTGCTACCGCGATGTGACTTTCGGTGTGGACTTCCTAGCAGAACACGGCGCAATAATCGACCAGCAGGCGAAGTCATTCAAGTTTTCAAGTCAGAATGCCCTCGGAACCGACAGCACACTACCAGCTCCACTATATATTCTTGGCGATCATGTGAGTGTGCCGCCACGTTCTATTGTCATGATGGCCGTCGATACAGTTACACTCAAATCAACAGAAGGTGGCGTCGATTGCAAGCGGGTTTTGCTTCTATAAAGAGTCATTGCTGTTGCCCGGGCAGTTCTCGCGGATGGGAAGGTTCATGTCTTGCTTACCAACTTCTTGAGCAATAAACACCGACAACTGAATAAGAGGACGGCTGCGGCGTATCTTGAAGCCATGAAAGAAAGTAAGTCCGCTCATAGTTCGAGCACCGCGCCGCCAACTGCATTCGACGGCCTACTGACCTGAACTACGACGTGAATCCAGACCTGCGTCACCACCGTCAAGAACAACTCCGGGCCCTGCTCAACTGCTACCGTAGCTCTTTTGCGTCGCCACCACGCGTCGCACGCACATATCTTTCAAAGCATCGCATTATTACAGATGACACTGTCCGCCCCCTTCGGCAGTCCCTCTATCGCGTTTCCCCTAAAGAACGCACAGCTATCAGCGTTCAAGTTAAGGAAATGTTGTATATCGACTTTATCCACTCACCTGGGAGCCCGTAGGCAGCCCCTGTAGTTCTTGTAAAGAAAAAAGATGGGATGGTGTGGTTTTGCTTCGACACTAGCGTCGCCTGGACCACTTAAAAATGATATTTATCTTCTGCAAAGAATCGACGACGCCCTGGATCGCCTCTGCGATGCGAAATATTTCCCGTCCAAGGCCTGAAGTCGGGATATTGGAAAATCGAGGTCGACGAGAGGGACCGCGAGAAGACGCCTTTGATTACAGCAGACGGATTGTACGAGTTCCAGGTTATGCCTTTCGGTCTTTGCTCCGCACCAGCCACTTTTCAACGGCTCGTGGACACCGTTCTTGACGATATGAAATGGCACACTTGTCTTGTGTACCTGGACGACGTCATTGTCTTCGCCCCCACTTTCATGAAGCACCTTCGTCGCCTCGACGCAGCTCTGCAGGCTATAAACTCCTATAAAGGCCTTACACTTAAAGCTTAAAATTTATAATTTTGCTTACGAAGAGCTGAAGGCGTTAGACCACGTAGGCAACCGGGATGGCTTCCTTCCGGATCCGGAAAAAATCATTGCCTTTGTGAACTTGATGGTGCAACGTGACCTGCAAAAAGTTCACCGCTTCCTCGGCCTATGCGCATGTTACCACCGGTTCGTCAAGAACTTGGACTCAGCAACGATTGCGCTATGGAACGCGCTCATTCCCATCCTCTGCTCCTCCTGCAGGCTATCATGCTGATGTTTGCTTCAGAAAGCCATAACCGTGCCTCTGATGCTGCTTCCTGTCTGCTTATACCGCTGTGAGCAGATAACTGCACTTCTACGCCCACCGACTGCCCGTGTACCGACCCAAGACCGACAACCCGTAGCCGACCACCACCCCTCAGGGTTCTGCCCTACAGCGCCCCCAACCAAGCCGCCCTACTCCTGGGCACCGTACCTCTCGCGGCATCCATCAGCCGAATCGACACCAAGATCAACACACCATAATATAAGGACGAGCTGGATCGCGCCTTCATTCAGTGAGCTCGGCAACGCGCGCGATGGCACGCGCTCATTCCCATCCTCCGCGCCTTCTGCAGGTAAGTAATCAACTTTCCATGTTTTCCCCGCGTACTCATCATCCTGGTTAATTACCGTTGCCGAGCCTACAATACTGTCTTACTGTTGGTTACGACTGCGCTCACATTTCTTTTTAGCCTTCTTACCACCCCATACAAAAAAGTCCTGTGGGCGTCTATGGAAAAAACTATGTCCGTCTATGGCCTTTTATGAACGTCTAATAGCACTCACAGAGGTGCTTATTGACAGATATTGAAAAATCTATGCCACTAAAGCTATAGCTTTGGAACCATACAATTGTCTTAAGCTCTCTATAGAAAGATATATCAGCCTGTATAGACAGCTATAGACAGAAATAGGAAAGGTCTATAGCTATTTGGGCCAAAATTCTATAGCCGGCCATAGGACATTTTTGTATGGGATATCCGGCGATACCGAAGTTAACCTCGGACACAACACCCTTTCCACGTCGATGCAAGCGACTTCTGCTGAACGCCTTAGACGAAATTAGATGGGGGCAAAATACGCTCCTCAATGAAATAAAAACTACTGAGCAAGCTGGCGCAAACCAAACAGGCTATCGCAGAGGTAAAGAAAAGGCTCGCTAGACTTGAAGCAAATTGCTCCTCTTTAATCGCGTTAAAGGCTGAATTGGCATGAATGAAAAAGCTTGCTGTAGACAACGCTAACCAAATCACTATTATGACGGCCAGGATAAACAATGTTGAGGACAGAGCCTGTCGCTCTTGTCTTCTTTTCTTCGACCTGAAAGATGAAGCACAAGAAACATTGGACGAATCTGAAAAACACTTATCTCTGCAAAGAAAACCTTGATATGACCTCCAACCAACCGACATCGAACGTGCACAGATGCTTGGACGCTAACAATGTAGCAAAAATCGAACCATATTTTTAGCATTTGCTCACTTCAAAACTAAGGAATCTGTCATGTCACCTGCCAAGAACTTTAAAGGCTCTTGAAATGCAATATCTGAAGATTACTCATCTAGAAACCAAGTATTACGCAAAACTTCTGCTTGAATTCTCGAAATCCGAAAAGAGAACTTAGAAGTTAGGATATAACATACTTATTGCAGCTAATACCATAGACGTTTTTGACCACTCTTCCAAGACTGGCATTCCCTGTCAGACTGTTGCTCCACATCCGCCGTAGCAAGAGGCCGCGTAGCGCTCCAGATGCCATGCTAAGTATGTACCTTTCATTTACACAGACATCAGAAGCATTTTACCGAAAAGAGATTCATTGCGCAGCCTTATTGACGCCACCGAATGTAATATAGCGGTAATAATGGAAACTTGGCTGCATCTTTCCGTTTCTAATTCTGAATTATCTGTAACTTCACCTATTATGATATCTTCCCCCACGATCGTGAGAACAGGCGTGGCAGTGTATTCCTTATTGCCGCCCATCAAATCTTACTCTGCTAGCCAATAAACGTTACCTCATGTTTGGAAATCATGTTCGTTGACTCCAAAGCGTTTAACCCGCCTGTTATCATCTGCTCTTGTTACAGACCTCCTGACGCTGACGCCTTGTTTGTAATGAGCTTTCACGGCGCGCTCCAGTCCATAACCACCTCATATCCACGCGCACCATTGCTTACATAAGTGAATTTATTTCCCTCTCTTATCGTGGAATGAACATGCAACAACATTATGCAAGCATACGATTAATAGAGATTTTTTGAACTCGTGCGTCACATTTAATCTATCTAAGCTCGTCCCCAACCCGACAACGCTGGACAATCATTCTTCTATTGTTCTCGATCTCGTGTTCGCTACTCATCCTGACAGCATTTCTTAGCTTACACACCTATCAGGCTTGAGTGACCGCTCGGTTTTCTACGGCAGGTATCACAGTCCCTTATTACGCCCTGAAAAATTAATGAAAACAACGCTATACGACGAAGGTGACTACGACACCATGAATAGCAATCTCACGAAATTCTGTAGCTCTTTTCTTTTAAACTTTTAAAATCGCTCTGTCGAAACTAACTAGTCTGTTCACTGATAAAATGCACCAGAACATCCGCACCTACATCCCCACTAAAACATTCACCACAAGGTCATCATCGCCATGGTTCAACGGAACGTTAAAAAGGCTGTTAGGAAAAAAAAAATTGCCCATCCGATCTGCAAAGCTTTCTAATGACGCGCACGCATGGAAAAAGTATCATGCTGCCCAAAAAAACTTTCTTTGTCACACAACACAAGCCAAAAAGCATTCTTGTCATTCACATTACCTGATATGCTTCACAACAACCCTAGGCAATTTTGGAAGGCCACGAACCCAAAAGCAACCCCGCCAACATCGCTGTGCGACGAACACGGTTCATCTACTCTACAGACTGACGCGGCCAAAGCATTTAATTATACATTTTCATCCAATTTTTCCACGAACCGGTAGGCGACATGCCTGACTATCCTCATTTTCATTATTCTCCTATGATGGAAATATGTTTCGACCCAAACGAAAAAATCGCATCAATCAATTCCACCAAACTATCTTCATCAGCTCGTATGGATGAACTTACTGCAAAAGTTCTCCAGAATACTAAAAACAATGTCGCCGTTCTTCTTTGTCATATCTTCCAGCAATTAATCGAGTCCGATATTCTACCTAACGACTGGAAAGGGGCGAAATCATCCTAGTGTACAAAAAAGGCCCTCCTTCGTCACGTAAGAAATACCATCCATCACCCTCACTACCGTTCCCTCTACTTTAATGGATTGCGTAAGTTACTCACACATCATGACCTTCTTGCAGGCTGACAACTTTTTTCAGCCTTCTAAACACGAAATCCTGAAATACCTATCCTGCTCTTCCCAACTGGCTCTCTTTACTCACATCAGTTCTTGTATAGACACTAATACACCCGTGGAAGCTCTTTTCTTAGGCTTTGAAAAAGATTTCTACAATATTTCCCAGCAAAGCCACTTATTTTAACTTTCACGCCTAAAACTGAACACAGTAGTATATGATTGGCTCCAAAATTTTTTGACTAACCGCCAACAGTTTGTATGGGCTAACAATCGTGCATCTTCTATCTCACCTGTTACCACAGGCGTGCCACGAGGCGCGATTTTATCGCCTTCATTATTTTTAATTTATGTTAACGACCTCCCAAGTAATCTGTCTTGCACTGTTTGTTTGTTCGCCGACGACTGCGTCATTTACCGGAGCATCACTAATAACAGAGACACTTACCATCTGCAATCATAAAACTTGGGGAAGAGAGGTGCGCAACTGCGATGTCTTTAAACGTTAATAAAACAAGTCTAATATCATTTAATCGTCGTCAATTGTATCCTGCTCCCAACTATACCCTTGTCAGTTCCATGATATCCCACGCATCTTCATATAAATATTTAGGAATAAGCTTAACACAGGATTTCTCTTGGACCACCCACATATTGAACTTAACCAACGGAGCTAGCCGTGTTCTTGGTTATCTGAAACGTAACTTGCGTTTGGCACCTGCTTCCATAAAACTGCCCGATATTTAACTCATGCCCCTCCTAAACTTGAATATTCATGCTCAATCTGGGGCCCCCAACAAATGTACCCAGCCAAAACTATTGACTCCGCCGAGAGCCGGGCGATAAGATTAGTACATTTAGATTATTCATGTCGCACGAGAGTAACAGTATTGAAAACAAAAGCTAACCTCTCCTGCCTTGAATCCCGTCGAAAAATAAACAGACCCTGCCTTTTTCACAGGTTTTATCATTCCCTTTTGAGTCATTCTGTTATTCCCCCTGCACACCACCTTTCAGTTCGCATCAGTCATCCGAAAGCTGTTCACACAGCTGGAGCATCCACTTCTGCGCATCTGAAATTATTGTTCGCCCAGACCGCAAGAGACTTGAGCAACCTGCCCGCGGAACCCTTTTTCTGTTCAGGAGCCTGGAATCCTCCAAACCATTCATCACTGATCTAATTAACCGATAAGTTAGCCCACCCCTCACGTAATGCTCCAAGTGGGCGGGCTTTTCAATATCTTCGCCGTCTCCTTCAGATGCCACACGTTCTGGCGCATTTTGACGAAAATACCGACACGGAAGTACACGCCGATGCAAGCAATGTTGACTTGGGCGCTATTCTGGTTCAGATGCAGAAGGGGCAACAACGTGTGATCGCGTACGCAAGTCGAGCTTTGTTCATGACGGAGGCAAATTCCTCTGCCACAGAAAAAGAATGCCTCGTCATTCTATGGGCAATTTAGAAGTTTTGTCGACACTTTTAAGGGAGACCTTTCAATGTCATGACCGACCATCGCGCGCTTCGTTGCCTAGCCAGCCTCCGGGATCCCTCAGCGCGCCTCGCAAGATGGAGCCTACGCTTTCAGGAATACGAGACTACTGTGACATACAAATCTGACCGTAGACATTTAGACGCCAACTATCTTTGCCGTGCTCCCATGCACACAGCTCTGGAGGCCCCTGTGGACGACGAAGCCTTTGTGAACGCCCTCAGTACCACCGACTTCGCCGGCCAGCAGCCCAATGACACGGATATCAGAGCCGTACTTCACTTCCTTCCTTCCTTCAATGTGCACGCTGCACGCTCCCTAAGGCCTTCAGACGCGCTTTCTGTTCCCTCTGCGGCCGCGACAGCATTCTTGTCAAGAAGAATTTTGCCCCTAACAGTCGCCAGTACTTACTTGCGTGCCAGCAAGCCTACGTGACGAACCTTCTTCTGGTAACCTCGGAGTAACTCGAACTATCGCCAGAATTCAAGAAAGGTACCACTGACTTGGTGCATCCGCCGCTGTGGAGCATTATGTACGAACTTTCCGGGACTGTCAGCGACGCAAGGTTCCGCCTCTCAGGCCTGCTGGTATTCTCAAGCCAATTCTGCCCCCGTCCAGTTCATTCCAAAAAATTAGTATGGACTTGCTTGGACCGTTCCCTACATAGAGCTCTGGAAACAGGGTGAACAAAGTCGCTAGTGACTATCTGGCGCGCTACGCGGAAACGACAGCTCTTCCCAGCGGCACTGTCATCGATCGAGATTGCCAAGTTCTCTGTTCATCAAATTGTCTTGCGGCACGGCGCACCAGAGGTTCTGATTACAGATCCAGGGCCTGCCTTCTCCGCTGAGCTAATGCAGCGCATTCTCATCCTGTGTTGCACAGATCACTGCAGGAAGACCACCTGCCACCCCCAGACAAACGAACTAAAGAACGTCTCAACAAGACGCTTGCTGACATGCTGTCGATGTACGTGGACGTACAGCATAGAACGTGGGACGACGTCTTACCTAATGTCACGTTCGCGTAGAATACCGCCATCCAGGAAACCACTAACTTAACACCATTCTCCCGCTTGCGGACCCACGGTAACGACAGCGCTCGACACCATGTTCCTCCTTTAGGTGCCCACTTATGTGACGACGACGTTGCCGCTTTTCTCTAACGCGCCGATGATGCTCGCAAGCTCGCCAGGGTGCCTATCCAAGATCAGCAAGACCAGGATGTGCGCCGCTGCGACCTGTGCCGACGAGATACCGAATTTCTGGCAGGTGACCTTGCCTGCGGGGTACCCGCTCCGACGCGGTGTAGTGAGCGAAAAACTCCTGCGCCGTTATATCGCTCCCTATAGAGTCGTTCGTCGTGTCGGCGAGCTCAACTATGAGGGTGTCTCTCACAAGACGTCCGAACCCCGACGGCGCTAGCACTCCGAGGTTGTCTACGTAGTCCGCCTAGAACATTACCACGCTAGGATGCACTAACCTTTTGCCACGGCAAGTCCTATTTCGCATCGGGTTGATGCTTCCCGAACGGGGGGGGGGGCTAATGCCACCAGCGCTGAAAGGGCAACGAAAGTTTCGGAGCAAGAAGTTCGCGGCTCGTGTTCTCTCCTCGGCCGTTCTTGCTGACCGCTGCAGTGCCTAATTCTTCAGGCTTCGTCCTTGATCCACCGGCAAGGCTACTTACCAACGTGACAATATTATAAGCTTGATCTTGTTACAGGTAGTTTTTCTCCAATTTAAATCAGACAACTGTAATCCTTGTGCTTAAAAAAGCACAGCAATCAATTATTGTTTATAAGCCAATTTGTGTACTTGCGTCTTGTACCCCCAGTATAGACGCTTATGTAATAAATATTGTCTTTCATATTAACGTTAATTGCTCTTAAACCAAAGCAATTTGCTTTCCACCCTGGTTATTCCACTTCGTTTATTTTACTGACAACTGCAAACTATATATTGGCACTTTAAGCTGGTCTACTCTATTTTCAAGCACTTGAAAAAAGCTTTTGGTACTGCTACTCAGTTTTCGCTCGTACAAAATTTCTCGTTTGAAGTATTGTTCTAACCTCTCTAAATAGTATCCACAGTTTTCTTAAACACTCTACACTGAGTTTGTATATGTCGCCAGCGGAAATAATCACGTCATTAACAGAGCCCCCCTTGAACTCATCCACAGATATTCGTTAAACCGTCCACATAGGGCCTGTACATGCAGCTATCTTTTCATTTTAATGTTGCTCCATATAAAGCCCGAACCACGCTGCTCTTTTCACGGAACTGTTCGCGTACGGTACCACGCTCTTAGCTACTCATCATCGCTTATACAACTTCGCCATTGCTGTTAACTAAATAGTTAGAACGTTTCCTTATTGTGCAAAACAACGTATTCATTACGCTTATTGAAAACACAATTATAGTATTCGTTTGAAGGCTAGTATCGTGTTTCACTATGCTTGCGAGTTATATGAAAATCTAATATTTGCCCTCAAGCATTGCTCTTTTTGACGCCGAGTTGAACATCCATTCAGAATTCATATCTACTTCAAATAAAATCTCGTTTGCATAATGTTTCTGAATGCTCGTCGTTTGTCGATTTACACACATTATTTACTCTCTAATTTATCTTCATTCATTCTTATGCAGGTTTCTGTATTGCGTAATGAGGTGTGACGTGGTCATGTCACATCATTCAATTCAACGATGTCAACATAAAGCACTGCGTAGGATGTCATAGCTCCGTATAGATATTCAATAGCTATATTTTTCATCTTAAGAGGCGAAATCTTTCGTTAAAATACGAAATTATGAGAATGTGGCTCTATTAGCTTAAAATATTTTTGAGCAGAAATCTATTTCACTGAATTCTTTAATAGAAAATCGGAGTAGCGATTTTAACCACGCAGTATTTACACATCATATTCTGCTTTTACTTAAATTCCACCTACTTGAGGCATGCATCTTGCCAGTAGCGCAATGAATATAAGAAGCTCTTTATAAAAGGTGAACTATTTTAATAATTTTATTGTTTCAAAATATTTAAAATTCTTTATTGCAATTTTATTTCATAAAAATAATCAGTCTTCATTTAATGTCTTGAAATTAAGCATTGTTTATATATAGTTTGCTTGTAGTTCAATTTGTCGAATATTTTTCTGCTAGAATTAATACTGATTTTCATCTGTTTTCAAGGGCTTCCAGCGTTTCGAGCAATTTTTACTACTTCCCATGAGAGTTTCATACTGCAGATTTGGTTTCAGCTTTTTACGTAGTTCAGCGCTGAGCGCTCATATTGTTCCTGCTTCCAGTGTGATAAGCGGTCGCACACTGTCATGTACTTCTGTACGTCTTTCTATATTAATTGTGCATGAGGTTCGTGTGCCGTGTGTTTTGAAGAATAAATAAAATTTATAAATATATCCTGTACAACAGCGAGCAAACAACAGCTACTTAGGCCAGCACTGACTGAAAATACGTTGTTTGCCTACATGACATTCGAAAAGGCTAGAGGTCTTAGATCTCAGAGTAATGCAGCGCTGAAATTAAGTACTGTAGTATTAGAGCTGCAAAAAAACAGGCAATTGCCAATAGCACCTTAGACGTGTTGAACGAGGGCTCTGAACTGTCTGCTATACGACATTATTACAGGAAGCTAAGGCTCCCCTTCACCGAAAGCTAAAAGCAAGACAGAAAAAGTAAACGATCCCCATACGCTGGATGATACCAAATGCATTGCAAAGAAAGTAATTAACGTGAAATAGAGAAGTGTTGCTGTTAACTTCGCTGAAAAATTAGGCCTCATATAAAAGATATAAAAATCATCTCTATAATGACACACATAAACATGTCTTAAAAGAAATCAAAAGGTTTTGCTTACTGTTTCTTGATGGCGAATTAAGGTCTATCGGTCGAAACCCGCAATCGGTAATTATGGTTCTTATTTCGATTAGTGTAAGATGGTTGCGAGGGAGGAAAGTACAATTGACGGCCGTTGCTGAACACCTATATGCGGCAATGCAGACGAAAAGCGTTGAGAGCTTGGATGGGAGGAGGTTGGGGTCCACTGTGGGAGTTCAAAATGTAATGGATTGGTTATCCATCTCAAGTGCCACCTAAGCGGTTTTGTGACTGTATTGCTAATGTGCACACGGCAATGTTTTGTGTATTTCCACATAAGCGGAAGGTGTGCCGAATATTCAGGGGCGGGGGAGGGGGTTCGAATAATGACATATAGGCGTAGCGTAGGTGATCCACATATGAAGCGCAATCGCAGAGGTTACAGGTAAGAAACGGCGAAGATCGGACCAGGTAGTTTGTGACAATTCGAACTGCGTAGAGTGTTACGCGGAAATTTTCACGATAATCATAGCAAGGTCACTGACTAGGCATGTGTCTCTATTTTACCACGTAACATGTACCGTGCTCACAGTGAGCACAGGATGGGTTTAATGCCTCTAAGAATCAAATCAAATCAAATCATATTTTATTCTCCAGAAAGTATCTGGATGGTCACCTGGGCTAAAAGCTGTCACCTGGGCTAAAAGCACCCGTCCTTTCTAGGGCGCATGACTTTATTTACAGTGCGAATAAGCCCACTGGCGTATGTATCACTGCACAGCACCGCTGAGAATGTGTTAAAGGTTATTGTCACCATCAACATGGAGCGGACAGCAGTAGCCTTACAGGAAGTAGAAAGGGAGAGGCGGCAAGGACTGTTGTTAGGTACGCTTAGGTGGAGTTGAGAAAGCTGATAATAATATAGACAGTGATTATAAGTGAAAGGTAGAGATCGACTGCAACTATAGTGGTGAAGCTTTTGTTTCTGTTTTGGCATGGTCGAGATCTGCTCCTAACGTAATTCAAAACCTCATCTCAATTTCAACAGCTCATGTATTTTTTCATCAAACAGTGCATTTTGAACTTATATATTACAACCACCAATCCTGCGACGACCTAATGGCTATCTTTTTAGCCAGCAATATCGAAACTCTGCAGCTGGTAGGTTTGCAGGAAGTTCAGTTTAGGAATTTTCACAGTTCGCAAATGCATTTAAACTGCTCGGTGCAGACTAGGCACGTGGAGTACACAGCCAAGCATATATGCAAGCCACGGAACTCAATGATTAAGCAATTACATACAAACTTGGCTACTAAACTTTTTATTTTAGAGTATATGAGGTTGATTTCACCACGAAATTCAAGGCCATCAAGATCGAAGGTGAAACAAATTTTTAAATATTAGTAATCAGCAATGTGGTTCAAAGTCCCAAATACAGAAGTACGCACACATATTCAAGCCCCTTCAGTTGAGTTTCCTGCATTGCATGCTATAAAATGGCATCCATACGACTGGTATTGCGGTAGAAATCAGATTACCTTCTTTTACATCACCGAATGCCCAAACTGCGTCAGAGTTATATGCACAAGAAATGAAAGCCACGCCATTTTATAATGTTAGGTTTAGGAAAGTCAACTCGGCGAGCTTTCCAATGAGTTGGTTAACCCTTCAAGATACACGAGACACATATGTACCCGAATTTCAGTGTGGTGTAACTGAAGCGCTACCGCGTGCATATGCATAAATCTTGCGCATTTGACTCTTCAGTGCCAACTTTAATGGTAAGTTAGGTCTCGAATGATTAAACTGGCACCGGCTCCCTTAAAACAAGGCCGTTTTGCCCACGGAGAGCAGAGGCTTTTCCCCTATAATACGTGTATTTTTGTTATAGTTGTTGTTGGTTAGCAATTTAACTGTGACAGAAATATTTGACGTAGGATTTTTAATTACCGAGAAAAGCAATCGTTGCCCCAACGCATATCGGAATTCTATGGCAGAAAAAGTGGCTTGGGACATATTTATCCCTATGAACCTTAGGAAGGTTAGTTCCCGCTTTGAATTTGTGTACATGAGCGAAGCTGGTGCCCTTTCACCTTCATCAATTTGACATAATACAAATTATCGTTTTTTTTTCACTCTGTGTGTGCCTGAGCTGTCGAGTTACATTTTTTCCTAACTGCATGCTGCCGTTTTCCCCGCAGGAGGATGGCAGGCGCAAGTTTCTAGCGTATGAAAGAGAGAAACAACAGGTATATTCTTTTTCGCCGACGACAGCGGGCATACATAAGGCCGCGTTACAACTGCACGGTTAGGATTTGGATTTCTTTGCGGAAGATTTGGATAAGGTTGGACCACGCATTGTCATTGCGCATCTAGATAAGGAGGAGCCTTCCAATCACTAGAGTAAACGCATCAGGTGAACTGGATCGCCAGCACTCAGCTCTATTGACATTCCCGCGGGATGAAAGCCGCAAACAATCACATGAAAAAATCTCACAGAGCAAAGAATTTTAGAAACAAGGCTGGAGTGCAGTACGTGTAAGCAAAGTGCGTACCAGGCCAAACAGAGAGGTAGCGTCGCATCACTTGCGATTTTTTCCGAAGTGCCAAATTTCAATGCGGTAGTTTCTGGCGGGCTCGTAAAAGAAAGTGTTCATTCCACACCTAAACAAAATATTTTTCGCAACAAAGAACGGAGAAATGAAAGCGTATTGGGAGTAAACTATATCTTTTTCTTCTCGACATGTAAATTAACACACAGTTGTGCTACCATAAACTTCAAGCTAAAAATGATAATACGCCAGCTTTTACCTTGATCGAATTTCGACAGGCCGTTCTGCGTTCTCTTATTACTAGTTTTCATAGCCGGCAACGAAGCACTAGTCTTGTGCAGACGCAGTGACTCGTACCGACGTTCATCCCGAGCGTAGCCAAAGCACGCCCAATGCACGAAGGTTACTCTTGTGAGCACTGCGCGAATTGCAGAAAGTGAATCATTTATATCCTTCAGTTCAATAATTGCTCAAATTGTACATTCCACATGTGCTTTGCTGCGGCAAGGAACTGTTTTTCATAGTTTGGAAGCACGTAAAAGCTGTGGCTATGGCCGGAGCAAGTTTACTCTCTTGAGTTAAATAGGGCCACATGTATCCCAACCAATATTCTGTTTTAATTTAATACAAATTGTCTTATTCGCCACTTTTTTGTTGTTTTAGAGGCCACATTAAACGAAAAACATTATTGCATTCATTTTCGTTTCCGTCATTTTCTTGTTCACGTCAAAGGATTAACATCCCTGCCTTACCTCTTTCTCTTTATCTCTCCCTCCCTCAGTCAGTATTTTGACGTGCGCTTCTGCTGAGATCGTTGCCGATTATTATAATTTAGAAACAGTGCTCATCTATGCTCACAGAAGCCAATTTTACAATATAATCTTGCCCCTAAATTCAAAACTAAATATGGGAAAGTTCACTGTGTCATCAAAATCATGAGCACCGATAGCCACGTTTTTCGAATTCGTGACAAGTCTTAAGTCTAACATTTTAGTATGAAGAAGAAGACACAACGACGAGTAAAATAAAAACGAACTTTTATAGAACGTTTCAGCTCCCACGCGGGAGCCTTATTCACAAAGAGATACAGACGTGAAAGGCTGGATATTTAGGTTTGAAAATGTGCACTAGACAACGGGCGTATGAACAAGAAACTGCCCGGTCTGTGCGAATAACAGTGTTTTTGGTTCTCCGAATGAATAAATATTCTAGACATAGAAGGCTTTGGAGATTATTTTCTGTTTTTAAAATGTGCATATTGCTCCAATCCATACCATGCTACTTGCTTTCACTATATTCGGCGAGTGCATTTGATGAAACTTCCTTGTTTGCAACATCATTCTGGTGTTGTTTCAACACCTTTTCTTCAACACCTTTTCAACGAGGGCTTGCCTCAACTTTTTCTCCGCCACGTGTGACACTTCAACGGCATAGGATCGCGATATGCGCGCCAAGTTTTTGATGATTCCGTGCACATAAGGCAAAGGTGCACGTTTTGGCGGCTGGGCTACTATCAGATTGTGGGGCCGCAACGGGTTGTGTTCCACAGCGTTGACAAATGGCAACAGGTAACCACATTCGGAGAGATCCTTTGCAAACTTTTTGACGGTCAGCCTTCACGTCCTCTGGCTCAGTACAGATGCGGTCTGCTCAACGAAAAAGCGAGGCAACCACTGATCTTTTGTGACAGTCTGCGTGAATGGAGGTAAAGTAAAGCAAACGTTCAGAATGAGTGCCAATCCTTACACTTTGAACGACAGCGCGGATTGCCTTCGTTTCACTAACACGTCCAAAGAAGGAAGCTGTCAATTTTTTTCTTTTTTTGACTGTGATTTAGATGGCTTTTTAGATGCTGTTAAGATGAGCTGTAAAATCAAGTAAACCATCATTCTTGTTAATAGAAAAGAAGTCATCGACGTACCATGCAAAAATCTTGGGCTGAATGAAACTTGTTCGCGGCTTTCGAGCCATTTAATTGCTAGGTTTGCAGCGGTAACAGAAACTGAAGCACCCATGGCTCTACCGTCAAAGGAACCCTGGCATCAAAGAAACTCTGGCTTCAAAGGAACCCAACCTAAAGTCATTCGCAAATACTTGTTAAACCATCTACATTTGGCGTTTACAACGACTTATGTTAAGCACACATTATCGTTTAGTTTCCCAAAGATCTTTTCAAGGCCAATTTTTTTTTGTTACCGCGCGGCTTTTCTACCTCCACTCTAAGCGATCATACCATCCTGCTAGCTTCTCACAGTGGCCTAGATTACCTCACTGCAATCCTTAACAGAGATATTTTGAATATTTGTACACCTTAATTGTAGGAGCCCTGATTTTTTTTAATATAGTGCAAGACCAGTATTGAGTCTTAAATATCCATCTGATTTGCATTAAAATGAATCTCAGATTTCCAATCAGCTTTCTCTTTTTAGGCATAGTGTTTTGCAGCGAATAAAAATTGATCTCTTAAGCAGATCTACTTCAAAATAGTATGATAAAAACATTATTTTCTCGAAAGCTTCTCAAAAATGCACTTCAAGAAATGTCTCCTGTCTTATAAATTAACTTCAACGTTTTGAAACAGAAGCACTTGTGGTCATGCCTTGGACTTGCTGTAACGCTGATAATATCCTACACATACGTCTTCTACTGCGACGTTGATTACAATACTACTATTATATACTAATATTACTGCAACGTTGATTACAGTTTTATGAAGAAGAGTAATCTTTACAGGTCCGTCATTGCTGCCAGATAGCTAAATCTAAGTATATTTGCACATCACAATTACCTGGTATTACCTAAAATGTGAAAAACTAACGTCACTCGCTTAGTCATTTTCGCCATGGTTACAAAAGAAATTATTTATAGAACAAAATAAAAATTTTGATGCCTATTGACTTTGCAAAATGAATTTTCTCATATTTTTCTTCAAAATCTGCGCTGGGAGTAAATTTCTTTTGCTTTTTTGCATTTTAAGTGCTGCTACTTTACTGCTATGTTTACCATTTCGCCAGTATTATTGCGCAATTTCAGAATAGGGGTCTTTTTCAGGTCGAAATAATTAACATCTGTATTTGTGTGGTTTGTTAGGTGGTTGGAAATCTTTCATTCCTTATTAAGTTTATGTATTGTAGTTGTGGTTTTTGGTGTACTACAAATTTTGTGTCCTGCGCTGATATCGTTCCTGTTATCCCGTTACCATAACGGGCCGCAATGAAATCAGCGTTTCGCGAGGTCTTTAGTAAATTTTTGCATCTCATGTATGCACCGTTTTTGTAAATAAATGAAATCAAATAAAATTTCAAACGCTCATGTTCCGCCACAACAAGAACACAAGAGCTGTTTGTGCCGACCATGTATATCGCAAAGCCGTCATTCTTGAGCATGACATTTCAAAATGTCGGAGGTCTAAGATCTCATAGCAATGCAAGGTTGATATTTAAAGGTCGTTAGGCAGATTTTTTGCTTGTGTGTTTTCTTCTTTCAAGTGATGCGTTGGACATTGAAATACATAGAGCACCCCGTGCTCTTCACCTACGACTGCTAAATAATTTATAATGATTTCTTTCTGACAATGTTTCGGTTTCATGAAGCGAGTAAGGGCTGTGATGGGTCGTCGAACTTCAGGACACTCTAGGAACGAAAAAACAGCAATAAACCAGCTATACGTAGTTTCTTGTAATTAAAACACTTGAAGTAGGCTGGTGTAATGCTGTAGGGACACAAAACTAGTTATTAACGTTTGTATTGCATTTTTTTCAGTGCCTCAGATGACCTAAAATTCAATCGCACGTAACTGCCATCGTTTGTTTGACGAAACCGAAAGCGAAACAACATGAGAGATGAAATTCAATTATAAATTATTTAGCTGTCGTAGCTGAATAAGACGCAGTGATCGATCTATTTTAAATCATAATACATCAGTTTATGGTGTATGGGGGTTTAACGCCCCAAAGCGACTACGGCTATGGGGACGCCGTAGTTAAGGGCTCCTCAAATTTCGAACACCTGGGGTTCTTTAACGTGCACTGACATCGCACAGCACACGAGTGTAATACATCGTTTGAAAGAAGAAAAGACGCAAAAAAATTGCGTGTCTATAGCCCTTAAATACTATTTTTATAATCTGGAAAAAATAGGAAGTTGTCAGTAGCTTCTCTTTCTTGATCAGCTCGGGTACTGCAATATTGTTAAAAAAAGCATACGGCTGCTATGACCAAACTTTAAAACTAGACATAAATGAAGTATATGGGCTCCATGCACTAGATGATATCGTAAGTGTCGCAAGCTACAGATTGAACCTACGCGTAAAAAAGTCCCCATATCTTAGATTCCAGCAACAGTTTTAGAATTTCTTAAAAAACTTATACAACCTGACGCTATGCATACGGAACTGATATTTTTAACAGTTATAAAAAGTTCGTCATTGCAAACAATTTTTTAGCGGAAGAATTGTTTAGCAGTCGCAACCTACCAACAATAAAGAGCTTTTCAGTTCTGGTGGGTTTAACGACTATTGTGACGGTACGAGGTATCGTGGCTGCAGGCTGGTGAAAACGTCGGATTGGTTATGGGAAGCGCAGCGTTCAAGATTTGCGCTGGGAAGAGGGCGAGGAAAATGGAAGCCCCGGGGGAGTTAAGAGTATTAGTTTGCACTTGAAACTCAGTCTAAGCTCTCAAATGTTAGTGTCCCGTTTTCGTTGTCGCGTGTCGTACCGTTGGAGACAATTTCGTTCTCGAGCGTACGCATCCTGATCCGGAGAAGTATGTTGTGTGGTTCCGTAGGTGATCTGTGTTGCAAACTGGTTGACCTCCAGTGCTTATGCAGGAGGTAGCGTTATTTTGTCACGTGGAATTTCGTTAAAAACCCGCCGCGGTGGCTCAGTGGTTAGGGTGCTCGACTACTGATCCGGAGTTCCCGGGTTCGAACCCGACCGCGGCGGCTGCGTTTTTATGGAGGAAAAACGGTAAGGCGCCTGTGTGCTTTGCGATGTCAGTGCACGTTAAAGATCCCCAGGTGGTCGAAATTATTCCGGAGCCCTCCACTACGGCACCTCTTCTTCCTTTCTTCTTTCACTCCCTCCTTTATCCCTTCCCTTACGCCGCGGTTCAGGTGTCCAACGATATATGAGACAGATGCTGCGCCATTTCCTTTCCCCCAAAAAACCAATTATTATTATTATTTCGTTAAAAATCTCGTTCATGCTGACTACATGCGCATTGCCTTTCTTGCCACCCATCGCAAAAAATAATTTGAAGCTTTTTAAGCATAAAACTTTGAAAGCTGGACCACGTGTTATGTGGGCCCTTCGCCATTAGTCGCAGATTAGGTACAAGTCAGTATTCCGGCTCGTAACCCGTAGAATGCTTAGAGTGAAGGAGAGGATTAGTTTCCTTCCGGATGTGGCCTTCCGCTCTTCAAGACAAAGCTGAAGGACTGTATTTTTACACATAAAAATATATTTAAAAAAAAAACAACTCATACAGCTTCGTCTTCAAGAGCGGGACGCGACAGCGTGTTGCAGCGTTGCCAAAGAGTTCACGGAACGCCATCGTTCATTCGGCGCGACGCCTTGCCCGTTGGACAATTTAAGGAAAAGAAATGACGCCGGTCGCACATGAGAGAGAGGCGGTGACTTCCTGGCCTTACGGGGCTGGGATCTCGGGGCTCTCTCACAGGTGGCGAGGGCTCCTTTTCAGCGGGAGTATGTTGCTAACCCGTCGCTGTCCCTTCTGATGACGCGGTTGTTGCGACGCGCGTCTTTTTTTCAATCTTTCCTCTCCCATCATTCAGTTCTCCTACTGCCTGCACGAGGTAGCGATGGTGGCTCAGCTTGAGCGAGTGGGCAGGCCCGTGCACTTCCCTTTCCATTTTTTCTGCAGTCGCAACTACACTATAGTACTCCACACATCTTGGCGGATACCCGAACAGCGCAGTAAGAAAAATTGAAATGAAATTAGTTTTTGGAGAAACGAAATGGCACAGTATCTGTCTCACATCTTGGCGGACACCTGAACGGCGCCTTAAGGGAAGGAATAAAGGAGGGACTGAGAGAAGAAAGGAAGAGGTTTCGTAGTGAAGGGCTCCGGATTATAAGTTCGACCACCTCGGGATCTTTAACGTGCGCTGACATCGCACAGCACACGGGCGCCTTTGAGTTTCGACTCCATCAAAACGCTGCCGCTGCCGTCGGGCTCGAACCAGGCAACGGAAATGAAATGAAAATTGGTTTTAAGGAAAAAAGAAATAATGCCCGTCTGACATATCTCTGTGCACACCCAAACCCCGCCTTAAGGGAACGAATATTTCTGACGCGCGGTGCCACAATTACAATTAGGCGTTCCAATAAACATTAGGTTTGCAGGTGCTTCAAAATTTGTTGACATCATTCGAAGCCCTCGTGTCAAGTGCAAAACGCATAATGTTTGACCACAGCGCTTGCAAACCATTCGAAGCACGTTCTTTCTCCTTGAGCATGTTTCCCGGTAAAGATTACGGTTGCGTTTATGTGTCGTTGTCGAAAGCAAAAACGCCAGGTTAAAACTGAATGCAAACGGCAGTTTCGCTTTCGAATCACCTTCGCAGAGTGGATTGGAGCCACGACTTTTTTTCTCCTTGTTTACTGAAAACTGTTGTGGTTGCCGCCTTTATTTGTGTTTCGTCTTACTAGACGGCGCTAACGGCGCCCTTCAAAAGGTACGCCGGGTGTGCCAGCTAACTTGAGCCAAGGATTAAAAAGAAACTCTGAGAAAGGCGAGTGAAACCAGTTGCCTTTTTGTGACAGTCATCTTGTGCACCACAGCAACGTTTTCGTTTCGCAATAAATAAGAGTCGAATAAGGTTTAATTTTTAAAATTTTTAAATAGTGACTTCATACAACAGATTGCATTTGAAGAGTTGCTAAGCACCTTCAGAAAGCCTCTTTCTATCATTTACGATAAGGAAACCCTCACGCGTGTCTTTTTTCCCAGCTCCAAAGGAAGCCCGCGAAAGAAAAATAAACAGCGTGAGTAACGCAATTGCGCGGCACGATCGGGCTCCTCTCAAACGTGGTTTGAGCAAACGAAGTCACCTGCAGCCTTGACTCGGCGACACCGCACCAGCAGCTGGCAAATATGTTTGCTGTAGTTTCTACAGCCATTTGGCACACATGACTGTACCAGTTGCCGCCACCAACATATCGGCCTGCCCCTGCTGCGGGGCTGTCGAGTCAAGGCTGCAGGCGATTTCGTTTGCTGAAGCCACGCTCGAGAACAGCACGATCGTGGCGCGCGAATGAGTAGTCCCGTGATTTCTTTTTGTATTTCGCGGGCTATGTTTGAAGCTAGGAAAAAAAAGAGACGCGTGAGGGTTTTCTTATCGTAAGTGACGGAATGGGAGTTTCTGAAGGTGCTCGACAACTCTTTAAATGAATGTTGTTGTATAATGTATATTAGAGATATCTTTAATCAAACTTAAACTATCAATTAATTGCGAAATGAAAAATTAATGCGGATTAGCTCAGCTAATCCAGGATATAAAAAACGAAAGATGTCGGCGTTCACTGTGTGGATTGGCGTTGGCGTTGAAAATGTACTAGACGGCGATGGCTTTGAGCAAAGGAAGGGCGCATAATTGGCTCCCTGTATATGCGGACGCCTCATTTATGGTTTGATACATGTGGCGGTAGTGAGGGAAAGATATGACCTTAATTGTGACTTGTGACTTGTGCTTCTTTTGTCCCATCTTTAGCGCTGTAGATATGGAAGATAAAAGCCAACCCGCCCAGCATACTTAATTGTGACACCTTATGAAATACAAGATTGATTCGGGAGTAGAAGTTACCATAGTTTCGCCGTCGTTCCCGGGACTGCGTAGTGTGTTGGATGAAGCTGGAGTCGAGATATCGAGATCCTGAAATCTCAAGCTGCGCGTACTGTGATCTTTCTCTGCTACTTTGGAATGCTGCAATGAGATGACTGTCCAGGCCTTGTATGTCGCCGAGAGCCAGCCAACTCATCTTGGGATTACCGGCAATTGAAGATTTAGGCGTTGTTCAATTCTTGGATTCGGTCGAGAGCATCTTAGGGTAAGCCGTCATCTTTCCCAGTTCCCCACCGTCAGCGTCGGCTTTCCTGGCGTCAGCGTTCTGTCAGTGCTCCCTCGCGAAACGTTTTCGCCGACTTGCGAAATTTCGAAAAGGAACCACATCCGTCTGTATGCTGATGCTCGTCCGTTTTCACTGAGTGTTCTAAGATGAATACCTCTCCCTCCGTTCGAGCACGTAAAGAAGGAGCTCGATGACATGAAAGTTCAGGTGGTCACCCGAAAAGTCGGCACGCCAACTTCATGGTGTTCAGGCCTTGTCGTTGTGCCGAAGCCGTCGGCCGAGTACAGGCTCTGCGTTGATCTTACGAAGCTTAACAAGGTCATCCAGCGAGAGCGCTACATTTTGCCGACAGTTGAATACATCATAGGCCTGCTTGGAGGGGCACAGGTTTTTCTAATCTTGACGCAAGATCCAGCTTCTATCAGATCAAAATAAGTCGTGAGAGTGAAGAACTGACAACGCTCATAACCCCTTTTGATCGATATTGCCACCGACGCCTTCCCTTTGGTATCGCGACAGCGGCCAATATTTCCAGCGTTTAGTAGCAAGACTGCTAGAAAGCAATTCTAGTCGTCAATATGATTAATGATGCACTAATCTTAGGCAGGGACCATCCCCAGCCCTATCACCGCCTAGTCGACGTCCTGGCTCGCATAAATCAAACTGGGGTCACACTCAACGAGAAGTGTCAGCTCAAAACGTCTTCTGCAAAGTTCCTAGGAGTCGTTGGGGAGTGCAGAAAATATCACCAGAACCAAACAGGGTCGATGCGATCAAAAACCTCCCGTCACCAGTCGATATCAGCGATGTTCGCATATTGCTCGGAAGGCTCAGCCATGTGGCGCTTTTCATTCCAAATTTGTCCGAGGTTACTGAACTCTTCCGCTCACTCTTGAACAACAGCAGCGCTTGGATTTGATGTCCCAGCCAAGAGAAGGTTTTCGCTAGCATAAAGTCGTTGCGCAGCTCCGAAATACCACCCACATTACCCGGCTTTGCTGTGCGCTGATTCCACTTCTCATGGACTAGGAGCAGTCTTGCTCCAAGCTCAGCCGCCAGGGATTCGTCGTGCTCAAGCTTAGGTTTCTAGATCCCTAACTCCTACAGAGGGACGATACAGTCAAACAGAGAAAGAATCTCGCTGCCACCTGAGCTGTGTCTCGGTTCGACAAGTATCTTCGATGTCTGACATTTGAGGTCGAGACGGATCAGCTTCCTCTTGTAGCCCTTCTTGAAATGACCTGAAAATCTTGCCACCTCTTATACAGCGGATGCGGATAAAGCTGATGCGATATCAGTACTGTCAAATACGTTCCCCCTTTTTCAAAAGTAACCGATAAACAGGTTTTTTGCTTCTCAACTGCATAACAGCGCTGTTTCGGCACCCCTAAAAATCAAAAGGTGTAAAAACGTCAGAACTAGGGCTCCCCTTACTTTGCGCAGATTCAGAGCCTAAGGGCTGCCGTAAGTGCTTCGCTACGTGCCTACGAAAAAAAAACATTTGTGCCCGGTTACTGTTGATAAAGGGGGTACGTGGGAACCCTTACCAACCTTGACACTGTATTCCGAGCACCCTGAGACCCTCCAGTCTCCAAAGCTGTTAACAGCCTGGAAATATTCATCAGTGAAATGCTCAAGGATCCACAAGTGGCCAGTCAGCTAGATGATGTTCGCCGTCATCAAGCTCAAGATGGAGAGTGTTTCTCTGTCATGACTGTCATGACTGAGAGAGGCTGGCCATCCAAGAACAGAGTACAGACCCACATAGCACCGTATTGAAAGGAAAAAGATAGACTCAGTTTGTACGATGGCCTGCTTTTGTTTAACCGCCAAATCGTCATTTCATTTGCGCTACGACTGGGTATAGTCGCAGTGTTGCACGAAGGGCACCAAGGACTACGCCGCTGTCATGAACGCGCCCGAGAGCGCGTTTGGTGGCCAAATCGCAATCTGCATATATGACACCTGGTGGCTCAATCGCCCAAGTGGGCCGAGAGTGTTCGTTCCGAGGCATTGGTATCAACACCTACTCCGGTAGGCCATGGCAACACGTGGGGATTGACTTTTTCTAGGTTAAACGCAGCGACTACCAACTGACCTTCCATTAGTACTCCAGATCCCCTGAAGGGGTTACACTCGGTACTACGTAAGCGCCAGCTCTCATCGCTGCAGTAAAAAGCTGCTTGGCTTGTTTCGGGATTCCAGACGTCGTGAGCACAGACAACGGACCTCAGTTCGTATCCAATGATTTCACTGAGTTCGCACGATGTTACGGATTCTAGCACGAAACAAGCAGCCCTCGATTCCCTTAAACTAACGGAGAGGTCCAACGTATGGTGCGCACCGTGAAGGACCTGCTTGAAAAGAGCTCCGATCCGTACCTAGTCCTTCTCGATTACCGAGACACACCTCGCATTTAGGGCGTCTCTCCAGCAAAATTACTGATGAGACAAAAACTACAAACACGCTTTCCTGGATTACCTGAACTTCTACCGGCATTTCCCAGTTACGAAGAGTTCAAAGCACAGGATTCCGCAACAAAGGTGCAGCAGGTGAAGAACTACAATCGCCGTCACAGTGCGAGCCCTCTGAGTCCTCTAGAACCGGGGAACGATGTGTGGACTAAGGACATTGGTTGCAGGTCGTGTTCTCAGCCCTGCTCAGAGACCTCGATCGTATGCGGTTGAGATACCTGTATCAGCAGCCCATCGATAAATCTACTATCAAAGGAACTTGCGTATCTTAATCAGTGACGTGCCCCTTTTTTTAGTCAAGTTGTGTGGTTGTGCGGTATCTTTCTGTCATGCTTACTTTGTGTTGTTACTCGTGCCATTTCATTTATATGCTGCCTCACCTGTAGCAATAAACCATTTGGTTGTTAGTCAGCGCCGGTGTTTTGTGCTTCTCTTGTGTCTCGTCTTTGATTGCGCTGTTTTTTGTTCCAATTCGTTAAACATGTACCAACCAGCCCGTATTTTCCCTCTTCTGGAATACCTAGAAGCATCCTACAGAGGAATTGTCGCCATCTCGTGCCTTTCGCGAGTGGCCAGAACATCTCAGAACAGACAGCAACCTCGACAAAGCAGTCTGAGTCATCTCAGCAAAATTTTTGCACATACCTGTGCGATACTTGTCCGCCCCTTCACTGCCTGAAATCCAGAAGCCGCCGGTTGAAGCAGGTTCGCCTCGATCATAAGAACTGGTGCGAACGCCATTCGGTCGCGTTGCCAGACCACCGCGCCGGAACATCTCAGAACAGGCCAGAACATCTCAGAACAGACAGCAACCTCGACAAAGCAGTCTGAGTCATCTCAGCAAAATTTTTGCACATACCTGTGCGATACTTGTCCGCCCCTTCACTGCCTGAAATCCAGAAGCCGCCGGTTGAAGCAGGTTCGCCTCGATCATAAGAACTGGTGCGAACGCCATTCGGTCGCGTTGCCAGACCACCGCGCCGGTTACGATTGTAATTATCTCGGGAGAGAAGACGTGGTTGCCGCCTATGATTGTATTTCCTCTTACTAGAGGGTGCTAACGGTGCCCCTTAAAAGGTATATATTTTACCTGCGGGCATTAATAAAGGCTTTTTGTTTTGGCCTCCCATGTGGTCTCTGTGTCGTCACTCAGCACTCCTGAACAACAACAGAGCGGAGGAAAGCTTTACTGCCGAGACAAAGGGCGCTCGAGGGCGACGTGGCTTGGCAACGTTCAAGGGCGACCGAAAGAGATTGGACGGGAGCGAGAGAAATGAGGTTAGGTCCCTCACTTTTGCCAGCTTCCGCAGTGTGGTGATGATCCGCGCGGGTCCTGTCGCAAGTCTTCACCAAATTGCATCATGTAGTTGCACGGGAGGTCCTTGTCAAGGGCTTCTGTTGGCTAGAAGGCGTGTCAAGCGATTGCTTCAGTGAGCCATTGTGCTCGGTGAGTCAAAACGAGTGAGAGAGCTCAGATGAGTCGTGATTGAAATGAGTGAGTGAGTAAATATTACTCAGGAATCGAAATGAGTAAGCCCAAATTATTCGTGACACAATTGAGTCAGTGAGCTCAGGTGCGTCGTGAGTTGAAACGATTGGCTGACCCTAGATAAGTCGTGGATCGAAGGAAGCCCAAGTGAGTTGCGAGCCTAAATGATTGAATTCATGAATATCTCTCTGCTCGGGCTTGTGTACGCCTACGCTTGAGGGAGCTCATAGGTTGACCTAACTTTTGTGAGCGAGTCTGAGTGAGCGCTTGCAATTTTGCCGAGGAACGCGCAGTGGACAAGACTGAGCGGGACATGACTCATTGTTACTCACTGCCGTTGGTCCAGTGTGCCCTGCTATGCAGACAAGATACCTCAATCAACTAAATTTTTTTTCGGGGGGGGGGGGGGGTATACAGTAAAAGAGCGAGTGGTACGAAGTTTCAAGGATTGCAGTTGGCTTGTCGCTCGGAGCAATTGTAGTGAAATTTGTTCAGCGTTTGCAGAATACTAACCAAAAAGCTTTTCATTCAGAAGAATCGACTGTTGGGCGTGTTGGTGCATGACTTGGACATGCAAGGCGCAAAAATAGACAGGACGAACGCGTTTTTCGCGTACGTTCTTTGTTATGTCTACTTTCGCGCCTATATTCGAAGCTTTTCATTGCTCGAAAAATAATATACTTTTCCTGACGTGACGTGAGCCGCATTTTTCTCGAAGATTACAGCGAAATGTTAAGGCCCTTACGCCGTTAACATTGCACTGACACTGCCTGCACTTTGGTGCCACCTATTGATAAAGAGAAAATGCCCGATGTGGAGGGTGCGGAGAGGGTGCAAACGATCCAAAGAAGGAGAAGGAGGAGGAGATTGAAGCCATACGAGGTGAAAAACTGGTTCGATATTAACGTAGTTAAGCCGAACATTATAATAAGGTGGATTTTCGAGCTATTTGGTGCATGATCAAATAAAAATAGCGTCGTTGGTGTTGTTGTTGTCTACATACAATGGCACATGCCCACATAGAAGGATTGGTTAAGAATTGGGGGACAGAGAGAGTTTTTGAGGTAAATAATTCCTGGACGAAATTAAAATGAATGGTAAGGACGGAAGAAGTAAACAAGAAGGAACAACGAAATGAAACGGGAAATGCAGAACGCACGCATGAGATCGAGACTGATGTTTACAGTCGAGTAGTTAAATGATAATGATAATTGTAAGAATAAAAATAATATTGAAAAAATAAAAAAAATTAACAAGGTAGCCGTCTTGATTTCATTAAAAAGTTTTGCACGGCAGTAAAGACAGACTTGTGGCTGTACACAAGTATGGTGGCTCCAAACGACAAGACTGGGCTTTTCAAGCAAAGGCCAAGCTGTTGTAGAGGTTACTCTAAAAACCGTAATCGCATCATGGTGTACCGGCGACAAAACAACAAAAAATGGTCTATGGTATGGTGCTCACCACAAAATACGCAGACGGGATTAAACGCCAACTCAGGCCTGTGCAAATAAAAATTTAAGAGTGGGATACGGCAAGGGAGCCTTGATAGACATACCTCAACCTGTCGTGAATGGCATGATTGCCTGATCCACGAATCAGGTGCATGCAATCACCAGATCTTAAATGAGATCCAGTTGCCATTCTTAACAAATTTTGCCGCCGGAACCTCGTGCAGTAATGTACGCTGTAGCCGGAACGAGAGGTAGCACGGGGCCATTGAGGGACGTCCTTGCCAGGCAGTCCACAACTTCATTGGTTGTCACACCGCTATGACCTCGCACCCATATCATGTGAACAAGCCTCAAAGGCGGAGGGAGTAAGCAATGGAAGGTGTTTAGAATTGGCGAATCTACAGCCGAAGAAATGGACGAGCACAAAGAGAGTCTGTAATAACAGCCACTGAAGAAAAAGCTGGCTCTAGTTTGCGAAGAGGAAGCACCACCGCGAGAAACTCCGCTTACGAAATTGGGGTGTAGTGGGGAAGTCGCACAGAAAAAGACCAATCTAAAAGCGGGCAATATATTCCCGCTCCTGCCTTTTCATCACATCGGGAGGCGTCAGCAGCTATCGTTAAGCTAATAGGTAGGCTTTGTAAATAGTCTTCTAATAATTCATTTAAAATGCGGGGTGGTAAATGCTGAGCGTTTTTCGGGAAAATGTCATCACATACAATTTCTACAGAGTACCCACTGTTTTTTGTCGGAAGGATGTTGTACGAAAAAAAAACATTTAAAGGTTCAAGCGAATTTTCTACCATAACTACCTGCGGGGTATGAAATCTAGGCCAGTGGACTCCAAAAAAGGATGTCGGCTGCCAACAAAAAAACAGAGAAGGAGCGGTGTAAGCCTGATTCATATATCTTTAGGTACGTCTAAACAGTTAGGAATTGAAATCTAGAGGATAAAGAGGGAATACGGACTTCAAGATAATGCACGTTATTGGCCACACATTCGGGGATGCCAAGGCACAACCCAAGCGCTTCCCGCTCAAAGAGAATGAGCGAGCGAATTTTGTAAGCAGCCGTATCAGAAAACAGCGCAGATCCAAATTCTAAAATTGGTCGGACAAAGAAAACATATATCAGCAAACGTGCATCTCTCTGCATTCCAGACCGGGGATTACTTAATCTACGCAACATGCCCACAGCCCGAGCCACTTCCGCTGCGACATGGTCAAAGTGGGAGCGCCATGTGAGGCTAACATCATGACACCATGATATTTTAATGACTTAATTGAGGAATATTATGTCGGTGGTAAAGGAGAGACAGATGAAAAGGATCTTTCATTTCAAAAACAAGTACAGCGCACTTGTTTACATTTAAGGTGAGATGTAGGTCACACAACCAGCTTTCAAACAAACTCAGGTGCGATTGCCGGCGCACATAGAGAGATTGAATGTCAGCTGCAGCAGTGAAAAATGCAATGTCGTCCGCATAGACGAACGTGCGAATGTTTTGATGGCTGGGGATGAAGCTCATTAGAATATTAAAGAGCACAGGCGACAAGACTACCCCTTGTGGAACACCTCTGGATTGTCTATATCATCCAGAATTCACGCCATTTGGTATACAAAAAAAAACTGTTTTCAAGGAACGCAGATATCCACGCAAGTATGTAATTCGAAGCTACAGAGTATATAATCTTTGCAATAATATTTAGTGTTCTACGCTCTCATAAGCTTTGGCTACATCTAATGTCACCAAAGCAGCATGCATTTTCTGGTGCCGCGCAAGACGAATGCGACTCTCAGATCAGTTTGAGCATTCCATATGGAACATTTTTGACGGAAACTACTTTGACAGGGCCTGAGATATTATTGCTGTCCACAAACACCGAAACACGTAGGAGTATGATCCTTTCAATTAACTTAACCACGTTTCATGTCAATGAAATGGGCCTAATATTATTCAGAGAATAGCCACTACCATTGTTTTTAGTTAAAGGGATCACATTTGCGATTTTCCACTCAAGAGGAATCCATGCATGTTTGATTGAAAAATTAACCAGTTGAAATAAGGATATAGGCGAATCCCTCAAAAGGATCTTTAAAATTTTTCATGTTACCCTATCAGGGCCAGGAGCAGCAGTTAGTAACCTCAACACTATCGGGGAAAGGTCGGGAAGAGTAATAGGGGGGACATGCTGAACTGGTCCACTGACGCCACAAACACAGAGCGCAAAGGCAGTACAGAGGCGAAACGCTGCTCTAATCCCTTGGCAGTTGTCTCAAATGTTTCTATTGCTTCTTGCGGGGTCAAAACACATAAGGGAGAATTTTTTGAAACCGGAATTTTTTTCTGCGATCTTAAGAAACCGAAAAGTGCGCGACGATTTCCTGATTTGATGGGAAATCAAAATGCTCGGATTCATATTTTTCTTTCGCTCCTGAGACTGTGCGTTTAAAAGTAGCCGCAATGAACTTATAATCATGCCAATTTTTTGGGCACTGATTGTGTAGGTGCTTCTTCCATGCAGCCTTTCGGCGTCTGTAATCCGGCGAGGAATCTGCATTCCACCATCTAGCTGAAGTGTTTTCCCTTGATGTACGTACCGAAAATTCGGACTTCTTTCGCCATTCTTCAATAGCCAAGCATATGCCGTTTGCTGTATTTACTTCAGCAGAATTAACCGCTGAAGCAAGAGTGGAGCACAAAAAGGACTGAAACTGGTCATAGTTTATATATGACCTCAGTTGAGAGCACGCCGAAGTTAAGCGGCAATAAACATCATAAACGATAGGTTTGTTATTGCTAGATGTTCTACAACCAACAGTCGACCAATTGAGTACAGGAACGCTAGGGCTGATGAAAGTTAAATCTAACAGAGATAGAATTTGTGCGCTGAGAAATGTGGCCGAACCCGAATTCATACACGAATGGTTGTTATCAGTAACCCAATCCCAAAGGCGTTTACCACAGAAATCTGTTCTAAAGCTCCACGACACATGATGAGAAATAAAGTCACCGGACAAGAGAATTGACTTCTGACAATTAAGGAGCTGGAGATCTAGCAGCCTGGTATCCTGCACATCACAAGGAAAATAAACATTTACTAATGAAAACGAATAACACCCTGGAATTTTAGTCTAAAGCCAATAACTCAGTCTATAGTAGAGGACTGAAAAGTAATCTTAGCCCTGTGACAAAATTTAGAAGAAACTAGTATGAGTAAATCTCCTCCCCTCTCCTCTCGAAATCTCGTTGAAATGAAGAACAATTTTGCAAATGGAAGTGTTTTTCAGATGTAAGCCAAGTTACTTGTAAAACAATTATGTCTGGATTATGTTGCGATATAAGGTACAGCAAGTCTGTTGAAGCCGAAAGAAGTCACCGACAGTTCCGCTGGAGAACAACTCTATGGTTGAGAAATCCGGGCAGCAGCAACAGCCTGCCCTGAAATAGTTTCTTTCGGCTTAGCGCGAATTTGTTGCTTCTTTGATTTCGGCTGAGGATGTGAAGGAGAAGTGTTAGACATGGGGGATCCGCTGCGTTTGAGGATTCGCGTTTCCAAATCCACCATATCTGCATCATTAATAATTTCAGCATTATCTGAATTAGTGTACCGAGCAAGTGGAGAAACAGCAGTAATTTGTTCTTGGGGCTGAGACTTCTCAGGTAAGGAGTGTTGGGTCATTAACGAAGGCATGGCTGACATGTCAGAAGTCATCCCAATTTGCATGGCCTGGGTAATCTACATTGCCAGAGCATTAGATATGCACTCTGTGACAGTGGACACTATCCTGTCAACCATCTTAGCCATAGAGGTTTCCACAGCAGTCTCTATTGCCTAAGAGATAGACGAATCTAGTGTCACTCCTGAACGGGTTGACACACCTGCATAGCCGTCAGCTCTCTCTTTAATTTCTGATATTCCCTCGCGCCGCGAACAGCGTTTGCGGTCGGTTATGTTTAGAATTTGCAATTCATAGTCCCGAGGAGGACAATCCATGGAATTTGCAGCGTGAGATGTACCACGAAGACAACACTTCTCGTTTTGATCAGAGCATATATTTCGGGATGGGGGGTCATTGCCGCATTTGCAACGGCGCAAGGTGGACTTGCAGCCACGAGCACTATGGCCATATCGCCAGCAATTGCTGCACTGCAGTGGCTTAGACAGAATGGGATCTACACGTAAGATTAGGGGCCATGCTTTCATTTCTGAGGGGCAGGCAGTACCCGCAAATGTGGCAATAACCGTTTCCGTTGGCACCCGCTCATTGTTCACCTCCCGGCTACAGCGATACACTGCAACAACACCCGCAGCATAGAGAAGGTCGAGGGTCTCAACTGGAGACAAGCAAGAGTGCACACCGCGAACCAAACCTTTTGTGCCGGCCAGGTGAGACGAAATGAAGCTGTTTACCGAATGAGATCCAAAAGATCAGCAGTTTACAAGATCGTTTACGCACGACAGGTCTGGTGAACGGCACAGAATCCCGCCACGTCCAAACTGCCTCACCTTAGTGATCGCCTCATAGAGGGAAGTGGCCGCCTGTGGAGCAGCTCGAACAGGCCTCTGATTGTTAAGTTTGATAGAGCCACTATCCTTTGGCACCAGTGCCACAGGAAAGCTGCGGACGACGGAGCGTTGAAAAGCTTCCAGAGACATCTCATGAGGTGGTAGAAAAGTCGACCAAGGGGCCTCCCCTGGCCGGGCGACTGCGTAAACATTACCTGTGATTTAGAAACTCACCGCGTGCGTTATACACACAAGAAAAAAGGTACAAAGGAACCGGGGGAAAAGGAAAATAGGACCAGCCGCCCAATACTTAGCCAATCCCTCATCTTCTGCCTCGTTCAGCGTCCTCGTCGTGGGTATTTTACTTCTCTGTCTTCTGTTCTTTTTGCTGCTGTTTTTAATTAAACCGAGTAGACGTATGAAGTCATGTGTTTCGCCTGATGGGCTCCTGGTTACGCTTTGCTAAGTCGTCGGCACGTCTGGTGACAATATTTGACTCAGATTAAGGTCTGATCGATGTTAAGCTGCTCTTATCTGTTCGTGCCTGAGCTGAAAGTTGATGAAGACGACCTTGTACAATGCACAGCACGAGTGTGTTTTGTAGTTTAACACGAGACGTGATCGGCTTGGTGATGCTATTGTCCAATCAGAAAAAAAACATACCTCGTTAGGATATAGTAGTTTACGGAAACCAGCATAATGTTCCAGAACTTCGCATCAGTTCCCTCGTCAAAATCTAATTCCTGCTAAATGATTGCTCATCTGAGGGAAGTGTACGAACAGACAGATATTAAACCGGAGTGGCGCTCTCTTTTGGACATATGCTCATCCTTATGTCCTCTGCAGTGCTACGTCTTTTTGTGACCTCTTTTTCGGCGTTTTCCAAAACCATTGCAAATATTTTATGGAAATAAAACATAATTACTGTCTATTAAACACCGCGTTTAAAATAATAAGTGGCGAAAGCATAGTTCTGTTTTAGAGTGGTCAACGAAGCTGTTCCTTTCGCGCCGCCGTGAGTTCGAATCATAGTGGCGCTAATATTTTTTTTATTTATTCAAGGCCAATTTAAATGGTTCAGGTCGGGCCCGGCTATTCTAGTTGTGGTTGCAAAGTAGAGCTTTTGTCTCAGAAATTCGTTGGGTGCTATGTGCGCGTATTCTAAGACGATGAAGTGAAAAGATAGAGAAGAAGGGTGAAGCACAGGATAAAAGAGGTAAGTGGGGCAATGTGGTGTTCTTTTAAAGCAATCTGCGCTCGCAAATAATATTTTCACATTACTGACTACACTACAAACACTTCTAGTGGCGCCATACCGCGGCTAAACTGCATTTTCTGGCAGTTGGCAAGCTTTAAGCCGTCTCGGGGCTGGATGCTTTGTCTTCATCTCTCGTGCTGCCTGCTGCCTTGCGCGTCGCAAAGACTTGCGCGTATAAGTAAAGCAAGTAAACCAGCCCTGCTTACGTCAACCGTTTCTCGGTGACATATTTGGTGGAGCAGCTGGGTAACGGCCCATGTCCGCTGACCTCGAAGACAACTTTGACGTCAGCTCTCAACGCGAGGCTACAACACCAGTCCACAAAGCGAGCCGCCGCCTGCGTGGCCTACAGCCCGAGTTTGGCCAACTGGCAGCGCCGGCAAGGGCCATGACATCCACCGCGGCTAGCCAGACAACTCAGCATTCCGGAAGTGCCCCGCCACTCGTCTTTCACGCACCTCGGTCGCCGCCACCGTTCCACGGGGACAGGTTCGAAAATGTCGAAGACTGGTTGGCCAGCTTTGACCGAGTGGCGGGTTTCAATCAGTGGGACGGCGAGCGGAAGCTGCGCAACGTCTACTTTGCGCTGCAGAACTCGGCCAAAACGTGGTTTGCGAACCACGAAGCTTCCTTTAGCACCTGGGAGGCTTTTCGTCGAGAGCTTCTAGCGACATTTACCAGCAGAAAAAAAAAAGAGAAAGCTGAAATTGCCCTACGCTCGAGATCAGAGCAGCCGAATGAGAAAGTCGCGATGTTCATAGAGGGCATGACGCGACTGTTCAACAATCGGGCTGACCCTACTATGCCCGAAGCCCAAAAGATACGGCACCTAATGCGGGGCGTAAAAGAGCAGCTGTTTGCCGGACTGGTCCGTGGCCCGCCACGAACAGTGTCCGTTTTCACCAAGGAGGCAATGCGTATCGAGCGCTCTCTGCAGAAACAGGGCGCCCACTACGGACGTCAGGCTACTGTAGCAGCCGCTTCCCAGTACACGCCTACGACGCTGACCGCCGAGGAGCTTCGGGAGCTTGTAAGAAGCCTTGTGCGCGAGGAACTGGCGAAACTGCGCTTTGAAGCTCCACAGCTCAGCGTCGCTGCCGTAACGGACGTGGTCCGAAGCAGTCCGACGAGTTGTACAGCCCCCCCCTAGCTCCAAACCCAGCGCCCTTCGTTATGACGCACAGCGAGGCGCTACGAAGTCCTGGGCCAGCGATGCGAGCCTTTTCTCCTGTCGCTCCTGTGCCATGGCTGCAGGAGCCAATCGCAACAGTACCTTCCGTGCCGCAGTTCAGGCTCCCCGTGAGCAAGCAAAGCGCACGTTTGGCATCCGCCAAACAATCGGCCGCTCTGTTACCACTGCGAAGAGCCCGGCCACATCCTCCGCCACTGCCTCTACCGCAGAATGGGTTTAAGGGGGTTTTCACCTGACGCACCTCGACCACGCTACGGTGAAAGACCACGAGATATCGAACAATACTTGGCTGATAACGTGCAATCTTCGACCTCGCAGCGACGCCAGTCCCGATCGCCGTTCCCAAGGCGGTTCCCTTCGCCCCGCCGCCCGTCATCCTCTGGCCAGTTCAGGGGTACGTCCCCACGTCGGGAAAACTGAAGACGACATTCTCCGGGGGTAGGGTTACCGCTGCTGGACTGAGTCAAGAGCCTCCACCCGACGATTCGCCGCGACGCTCCGACCGACGACGACCTGACCCGACGACCTCGACGAGACGCTGCGACCGACTCATCTCCGCCGAGATTCTGGTATCCGCCGACAACCACGACGTTAGCGCACTCGTGGATACCGGCGCAGATTTTTGTGTAATGAGCAGACGGTTAGCCACAGCCCTGAGGAAGCTTCTGTCCACTTGGTCTGGGCCGCAGATCCGGACAGCTGGTGGCCACGTGGTAACTCCGGTCGGTGTCTGCACTTTGGGAATCCAGATCCGCGGTGTTACTTTCCCTGGTTGCTTTGCTTTGTTACCCGAGTGCTCCAGAGACCTCATACTCGGTGTGGATCTCCTTCAGGAGTACGGTGCCGTTATTAACCTCCAGAAGCCAATCGTGCTATGTTCCACCCAAAGCCCTGTCGAGGACGATAGCGAGCCACGCAGGGCTAAGTTATGCATCTGTGAAGACCACGTATTGATCCCGTCAAGATACAGCATGTTTGTTACTGTAAATTGCGATAACATCACCAAAATTCATAGCATCGCTGAAACCAACATGTCGCTGCTCTTTGGTCGGCAACTCTGTGTTGCTCGAGGAATTGTTGAACTGAACAATGGCCGAACCGAACTCTTGGCGACCAGTTTCGGCTTTGAACCTCAGCGTTTGCGGGGCAGAACAGCAATTGCGTATTTCGAGGAACTGAGCGAATTCTTGGGACAGCACGATTTGTCCGCAGCCCCGGCATCAGAAGAGAAACCGACCACCCCCATAAAAACTGACGTGAACCCAAACATCCCATGTAATCAGAAACGCTGCTTGGAAAGCGTTATCGAGTCTTTCTGCGACTGCTTTGCCTCGACCTCCAAGGTTATGTAGAGACCGCTCACTAAGCACCGAATTATAGTTGACGCCAACCAACGGCCGTTACGTCAGCCGCCTTACCGGATATCTTCGCAGGAGTGCGATGCCATTCGCCGCAAAGATCAAGAAATGCGCCAGGACGACGTGATACAGCCGTCGACGAGCCCGTGGGCGTCGCCCGTTGTTCTAGAGGCAAAGAAGGATGGAACCATATGGTTCTGCGTTGATTACAGACGTTTAAACAAAGTCACAATAAAGGATGTTTTTCCTTTCCTGTGTATTGATTAGTCCCTGGAGCAGCTGCGCCACGGAAAGTACATATCATCGCTAGATTTACGAAGCGGCTATTGGCAAATTGAGGTGGATGAACGCGACCGCGTGCTCTTTTTCGACCTGTGCTCGGCTCCTGCAACCTTCTAGAGGATGATGAACACCGTTCTTGCCGATCTCAAATGGCAGTCCTGTCTCGTGTACTTGGATGGCGTTGTCATCTTCTCTGGCACGTTCGAAGAGCACCTGAGACGCTTGCGCGCTGTGTAAAAAGCAATTCGTTCGGCCTGTCTTTCCCTGAAGCCTGAAAGTGTCACCTCGCCTTCGAAAAGCTGAAGTTTCTGGGCCACATCATGAGCGCTAAAGGGGTTAGCCCACACCCCGATAGAACCGCTCACGAGGCTGCTTTTCCTGTGTCCACCGATAAGCGCAGTGTGCGCCGCTTTCTGTGTCTGCGCTATTATAGGCCTTTTGTGCAGATCTTATCCGAGATCGCTCAGCCTCTCGCCCGACTCACGAAAGATTCTGAACCGTTCTTCTGGGACCTGGAGCAATAGCAAGCATTTGAAGACCTCCGCAATCGTCTCCAATGTACGCCCATCCCTAGACACATCGACGAGTCAGCCGACACTGAACTACACACAGACGCCAGCAACATCGGCCTCGGTGCGGTTCTTGCGCAGAGGCAGGATGGCCTCGAACGCGTAATCGCATACGCAAGCCGCACCTTGTCATGATCTGAGGTGAACTATTCCACCACCAAAAAAGAATGCCTGGTCATTGTGTGGGCAGTAAGCAAATTTCGCCCGTACCTATATCGCCGCCCTTTCAGGGTCGTCAGTGACAACCACTCGCTGTGTTGGCTGGCGAACCTCAAAGATCCCTCGGGACGGCTTGCACGCTGTAGGTTTCGACTTCAGGAATTCGATGTCACCATCGTCTATAAGTCTTGTAGGAAGCACAGTGAGGCCCACTGTTTGTCTCGTGCTCCTATCGAGGACAACCGAGCTGACCCCGACGACGATTCTGTTTTTCTTGGCGCCATCTCCACATCCATTCTCATGCAACACCAAAAAGACGACAGCGAACTACGGCCTCTAATTGAGGATCTAGAAGGAAGCGCTCAGTCTCCCCCGCGAATCTTTCCGCGCGGGCGGTCGTCGTTCTGTTTAGGTGACGGCGTCCTGTAAATGAAAAACTACAGTCCAACAGAAGTTGTCTATCTACTCGTCGTGCCTACGGCCCTTCGCGACGAAGTCCTGCAGGCGACCCATGATTATCCATCTTCTGGTCACCTGGGTTTTTGTCGAGCTTTGGCGCGAATACGGCAAAAATTACTACTAGCCCAGGGTTGCTGAAATTGTGAAGCATTACGTAACAACTTGCCACGAGTTGCAGCGTCGCAGAACGCCGCCGACTAAGCCAGCAGTCCTACTTCAACTTATTGATCCGCCTCAGGACCCCGTCCACTAAGTCGGCATGGACATACTCGGTCCATTTCCGGAGTCCTCGCTGGGTAACCGCTACATTGTGGTGGCCACCGACTGCCTCAACTGATACTGTGAGACTAAACCTCTTCGCCGTGGTATTGCTGGCGAAATTGCGAAATTTTTATTCAAAACATTGTGCTTCGTCACGGTGCACCCCCCCCATCGTTTTAACTGACAGTGGAACAGCGTTCACCTCGGCCCTTACGCAGGAGTTTATGCGCCTGAGCGGCACCAGTCACTGCAAAGCAACCGCTTACCACCCTCAACCGAACGGCCCCACCGAACGTCTCAACAAGACGATCGCCGACATGATTTTTATGTACGTCGACGCGGACCACCGGAACTGCGACGCCATACTCCCTTACGTCACATTTTCCTATAATACAGCGGTCCAGGAAACGACACGCTTCACTCCATTTCGTTTAGTACATGTTCGCAAAGCCACAACCATGCTGGATACAGTGCTGCTTCCAGCTAGCTCTACCCCTTCTGTTATGGGTGATGCCCAATTTGTTCGTTACGCTGAGGCCGCCCGCCAACTCGCTCGACAGCGCATCCGGCACCAGCAAATTCACGACGTTCGGCGCTACAACCTCCGCCATCGAAAAGTGCGTTACCTGCCTAGCAAACAAGTCTGAGTGTGGAGCCCGATCCGCATGCGGGTACGCTCTGAGAAGCTTCTACGCAGATACTTTGGCCCCTACGAGGTGCTCCGCCAGCTCAGTCAAGTTACCGACGAAGTTCTCCCCCAAGGAACAGTTCGCTCTTGTAGGCGAACCACGTTCGAAGTTGTCCACGTCACTCGGATGAAGCCGTACCACGCCCACTAGCCCGTCGCGCGTGTCTACACCACACGCCAGACACGTGCGACTAACCTTGTGGTACTGCCACCGATTGCAAACACACCGAGTCGGTGTCTGTAAGAAAGGTGCAGCAATTCCACACTACTAACTACACTACTAACAGGCGCCATACCGCGGCTAAGCTGCATTTCCTGGCAGTTGGCAAGCCTTGAGTCATCTCGGAGCTAGATGCTTAGTCTTCATCTCGCGTGCTGCCTGCTGCCTTGCGCGTCGCAGCGTCTTGCGCGTGTAAGTAAAGCAAGTAAACCAGCCCTGCTTACGTCAACCGTTTCTCGGTGACAATATGGCTACTCGACGCATTTGATTAGTAAAGCCATGTGGTCGTATCTTGGCCGCGCAGATGAAAATACAAAGAGGTCCGGATAGGCGAAGAGCGAATATTGGGGTGTACAGGACGCCAGAGCAACGCAGCATCTGCAACATGCTGGCCAAATGTATCGATAAGAAAACCTACTCTTGCAGACAATTTCTTTGGAAAAATGAATTCGTTTCTTTCACCTGGGGCTTGCCGCGATCTCGTCCGGAGTCTCCGGACTGTGCGCTCGCGTCCGGCGGGCTGTGCGCTTCGTTTACAATAAAGTCAAGAGAACTGATTCCCCATAAGCTTTAATGGCCTCCAACGAAATTAAACCTCTTCATATAAGACGGAAAAATGCTCGATTAACGGTTCTTCATTCACTCATCCATGGAAAGTTTGGAATTTCTTCTTCACCCTATGATATACCTTGAACTTCACGAAAAACCCGTAACCAACATACCCATAATATAATAAAAATAATAGTTTTTTGGAGGAAAGGAAATTGCGCAGTATCTGTCTCATATATCGTTGGACACCTGAACCGCGCCGTAAGGGAAGGGATAAAGGAGGGAGTGAAAGAGGTAAGGATGAAGGAGGTGCCGTTGTGGAGGGCTCCGGAATAATTTAGACCACGTGGGGATCTTTAACGTGCACTGACATCACACAGCACACGCGCAGCGGCCGCGGTCGGGTTCGAACTCGGGAACGCCGGATCAGTAGTCGAGCGCTCTAATCACTGAGCCACCACGGCGAGTAGCATACCCATGCCCTAACACCATATTTTGCGAAAAAAACTTGTTTAAAGACTCATACTTGCCGCGCACAAAAAAAGATTGGAATGCACTGCCTGAACAGATTGTCTCAAGTGACAGTTTTGAAAGAAATCTTAGCAGATTGATGTGCAATGTATTTCCTTTAACTTGTTTCGTTCATTTGTGTCATGTGTCAAACCTTTTGTCTACGTAATAAATTTATGGCGTTTGTAAATATGCCTTGTTATCTGCCCTGTTATCTGCCTTGTTATCTACCACATGAGGTCTGCAGTATTATGTAAATAAAAAAAATCCGGCCTATTGGGCGGTTCCTGCCTATAGATGTTGAGGGGAAGGCACTATGGACCAGAAGTTATATACTTATAAAGTATTTGGACATACGCTTAAAACCATAACAAGGTTTTACTGACGTTTCGACTGGAGATCGGTCTTTTTCAGTGTGCTGCAAGATTATTTCGCTTGAGTATTTATAGGGGTTGCAAAAAGGCTGCTACTATGCGACCTTATTGGCGCATGATGAGTCAAAGTCCAGAAGGGTGTCCAGTGGCCGTACTTCGGGCATTGCACAAAACGCTGAAACACACACACACACACACACACACACACACACACACACACACACACACACACACGCGCGCGCGCGCGCGCACATACGCACGCACGCACGCGGGCACGCGGGCACACGCGCACACGCGCCCACACGCGCACGCACGCGCACGCACGCACCACTACACCGGAGTTTCAGATAAATTTTTTGTACATAACAGCTGGTGTCTTGGTCAAAATACGTTTACTTGATCGAATAAGTGCTTGTTTTGAGTGAAGACAGGACATACGTCACACGGACAGGCATTAGGAGCCAAGATGGCCGTCTAGCTTTCTGGGAAGAGCTGTAACTAATCGGAAGGGGGATACCGGTCTTCGAGTCTGCAGTAAGGCAAGGCCCTGACGATTATGTCCGCGGAGTCACCTCCGACTTTACCTGGAAATGGTGCCTTTCACATCTTTAGTACAGGTATGTGTATGTCTATTCAGGCCGCACTCTGTGGTTTCGTGCCTTTGCTTCCTGTTGCACACAATAGATGTAAGACGTAGAAGTGCACGCCGTGAGTTCAGTATCTTCCCTAGTTAGCGAAGCAACATGGAAATTTCTCGCTGGAGAAAAGAGAAAGATTGCTACCTGAGCGCTGTGCTACAGGACCTTTAATAGGCGAAGCCCTAGAATGTCCGTTAAAACCTTTCTCTGCCGTGCTTTCTCATGTTAAATGTGTCGTGCTCAAGTGTTGTAAAGTCGTCTTTCCAGTCGGTTTGAGTGAGTGACATTGCAGAGGATTCACGAAGGCTACATGAAAATGAACAAGTTTAAAGGAAGGGCACTTCGCCTTGCATTCTGGCCAGGCATGAACTCAGAAATTGATTCATTTGCACGGAACTGCGCTACATGTAAAATGTATACCTACAGTCAGCTGAAGGAACCTCCTTATGATACGCCATGTTCCTGAGCGGCTATGGTACCGTTTAGTAATCGACCTCTTAATGCAGCGGGAAATCGTACCTGTGCGTATGTGACGCCTTATCAGACTTCTCTGTTGTGGAATGTCTCTACGACACGTCGGCTACGACCGTCGTTCGTGCGACTGGTGCCATTTTCTTCGTTATGGAATGCCGATGGAAGTTCTTTCCGAAAACGATCCATAATTTTCAAGAAGAGAATTCGCAACGTTTTCATGCGCCTATGACTTCAAGCACATAACCTCAAGTCCAGGGTTCCCGTGTTAAAACGCTCTAGCCTAAAAGGGGTGGACGTGGTAAGGATACTGCAAAAGAAAATTACCGAAGCGAAGCAGGGCTTCAGGCTTTAAATGTTCGATTACGGGTCCTCTACTTTGGAATGCGGGCGCACGTCAGTAGAGCTCCTCCACGGCCGCAGACTACGGAAAACGCTGCCCGACTACCAATGTGAACTCCAAGCCGCCATGCATCGTCAGCTTCAAAGGTTCATGCGGGCGCTGGCACAGCTCGACGAAGGGGCCGTCATGCGCATCCAAAGTGGCACATGGGCCTTCAAGGCACGGGTACGGAAACAATCAACGCTCCCAAGGTCCTACCATGTAGTTACGCAGTAGGCCCGTTACCTTCGGCCCAATCGCACACACCTGCTGGCGACTGGGGAAGCCTTCCAACGCGACTTCAGCCTCGACGACCACGAATCGAAGCTGCGGTGCTCCAGCTCTCCTCAGGACGATAATGTGTAAACTAACAGTACCACAGAAGGCATCATCACACCACACAGTGCGCCAGCAACACCACCTCAAAGGAGGTCGCTGAGACGGAGAAGACCACCGCAACTATTGGAGTAAGATCGCAACTTTCAGCAGATTTAGTGAATTCATCTCTTGTATTTTCCTTCGTGCCTTTTTCTGTTACATTGTGTAACTCGGGCCACTTAGTCATGACTGATCTGTAAATTGCCATTGATAGCTTTTCTTTTTAATTTAACGAAATAAAATATATCAGATCGCGTCAGCCACCTGTGCGCAGATTGATTAACTGACGAGGCGTTCCCCCTTTCGGCATATAAAATGCGTCCGCTGAATAAACCCGGCAGGATTCGCGCCATGGAATTCAGCTCATGCTCGTCTCCTCGACCAACACAGCCGAGACGCCCTTGAAACCTCCTATCACTTGAAATGCTATTCTTTAGCAATGTCTACAATAAAGCCATCTTTGTAAGTCTAAATAGCCTGTTTTTCACAGATCCCTGGCCATAAAAGGTATTCTTAAACACCCGTGAAAGTTCCCGAATGCGCCATAAATATAGGAAATAGAAGTCCTCATTAAACAGAAAAAACAAATCAATTTGCTTGCTGAAGCTCTCCAGCGATTTTCTTCAATTCTTATTAATATTCAAGATTAATTTTGTCTGATTTCACTTTGCTAGTGGGGCTAATTTCTGAGGGAAGCCAACGTAAAAACGCAGTAATATTTTTTTGTTATCCACACCTAAGAAGAAGATTTTGAATATGCAATAAAATACTTCGAGTACAGCTATACGCTACACAGGAAGTTAGCATCTGAAAACATCCATACGAACAAATTAAGGCGTTATGTTCTAAGGCAGTGAGGCTTAAAATAATTTTCCATTTATATGACACTTATTTTTCACCTCTGAAAGATGGTTCTGAACTACATGCCGTAGGTACCACTTGTGTTTTAACATACAGTTATTGTGAAGTTAATCACAGTTATTACATAGTAAAGAGGAACCTATCCTTCACGGTATGTCTGAGAAGAGTCACTGCAGTGAAACGTGAGCAATGGCTTATCATTCGCGCAAATGTTTGATGAGCATAATGGAATACGTATTAGAGAGAAGTATATCTGATAAGTTAAATATTGGAATGAGACTTAAACGCATTGCTTTGAAGCTCGCCAACGATTTTCCAAAGAGGACTGGTTCTAATTTTGCTTGTCAAAAATTCACTAAAAAGCATCTTGCGTCAGCGGAGGTGCCCATCGCTTAATATAAAACCATCCATACCAAGAAAGCTTGACTCTGGTACTGTACAGCATCAACAATGAGGCGTAGTGTAGTGATGCATGGTCGCACTATGCTCTTTTTGTAGGCATCCCGGTTCCTCCCGAGCAGCTTGGCGCAGCTGGTTTACCTTGTTTGCCGCTCTGTGGGCAAACATTTCCACACTTCTTGCTTATTAACGAGAAAATGTTAAGCCTCCCTTTGTACCGAAACTCCGGCGTCGGCGTTGTGAGTGGTGCAAGCGAAAAAGCACGTGGCCCGCCTGGCCCCTTGGTTACGTGACCAACCTGCCCAAATCAAAGTGGGCGAACTTCCCACCATGAGAGGTGCGGCAGTTACATTAATAGATACCTTCAGCATACCGTGTACAGTATTACCATTACCGAAATACCGGAAGCCCGCCCACCACCGCTGAGCACACGTTGATTGGTCCCGATGTGGCAGGCGCGCGCGTAGCTGTTTCGTACCTGGCGCCACCTGCCGCCGTCAAGGCGATTTACGCATGCGAATTGGATGCGCGCGGGCTACTGGTACTCCGGTACCGCTATCTGCAGCACAATACACGGTATGCTGAAGGTGAATAACGACTGGACACGAGAGGTTGCTCGGTAAGAGCAACGTGGGTCTCACAAAGCCCAGCGATTGCTTTGCTTGAAACAGCCACCAGCCGGGGCATTAGCGCATCATCCCTTCACCGCCATGTCTTTGCGCCAGGTGGTGTACGAGGATTCGCCGCGATGTAAAAATGTAATGAAGAGAATGGCCAAGTCTGCAGGCAGAACCTAGACTAAGTGATACGTAAAGATCCAGGGCGGCATAAGGGAAACCTTAGATGATGCCATTTCAAGTTTTTTCTCGTTTGATTTGAAAGTCGGCACTCCTACAGTGTCTCTTCTAAAGAATGAGTTTGTTTGGGGCTTTTCATTGAGACCGATTGCCAGCATTCTTGGGCACACTGGGATTTCTGTGCTGCAGTATGAACTAAGGAAAGCTGAACGAACTGCAGGATATAAATAGCCATCACTGAGGCGAGAATTTGTACTGCAATCTTAGTTGGGATGAAAGGTTTCGATTCCGCCATAAAGCACTTGCACATATGGGTCACGTGATCACGGAAAGGAGCCACGCATGGGTAGTCGTTAGAAATGCTTATCACAGCTAATGTTTAAACGCCAATGCTCAATGTGTGTTTTCCTTTGTGCCATGGCATCTTAAGCGCTCTTAAGCACCTTAAGCATCTTAAGCACGCACGGTGAAAAAAAAAAACGTTCAGGCATAGTAATTTTCTCAATCATTTGCTATTTAAATTTTGCAATGGCATTATTGGAAGCTATAAGGTGGTCTTTAGACACCAAGAAGATAAATTTCGCTCTGCACAGACTACAAAAAATGTTTTAGACGACATTAGTATTCTAAACATTGGAAACGCCAATCTTAAAAAAAGCGAATAACAGAATAAAATAATGCCTAGGCATTTTTAATGTGGGCGCACTATTTTTTCACTCTTATTTTAAAAAGCCCATTTGAAAAGTAAATAGAGGCCGCCGCGGTGGCTGATAGGTTCCATAAATAAAAAAAGCGGTGGCTGAGTGGTTATGGCGCTCGGCTGCTGGCCCGAAAAATGCGAGTTCGATCCGAGCCGCAGTGGCCGAATTTCGATGGAGGCGAAATTCTAGAGGTCCATGTACTGTGCGATGTCAGTGCACGTTAAAGAACACCAGGTGGGGTTCTTCAACAAGATTTTACAAGCTATCTTGGACGCGTGCCTCGGAACCAAAGGTTTTCGGGGCTTCACAGCCAGGACCAAGTCCAACACAATTGCAGTGTGGCTTCCGACTCTGACTGCCGTAGAACGGCTTCAAACGCTCACCAGTATTTCACTGACAAGCGAAATCTGGGTGCCAGCCCAAGAGTATTTAGTTGAAGGCACCAACTTGCAGCGCTGCGTCGTCTACAACGTCGATATCACTGAGGATCAAGCTGCACTCTAGCCTGAGCTGTACTGTCCCACGCACCGTGTCATCCAGGCCCGACGCATGGGAAAGGAATGCTCTTCGATAGTCACCTTGCAAGGCCCTCTTACACTACCACCCCGTCTTTACTATTATGGCTGTATTTTACGCCTCGGCCATATAAACCGAGTGTGGTATATTGCTATAACCGTTTCCGTACTGGACATATGCGCAAATCCTGCCCCTTCACTGCTGCCGGTGAAAATAGTACATCGGAAAAAAAAGTGGCTTATCGTGCGGCCTTTGTAAATCCGTCGACCACGAGATAACATTTCTAAGCTGTCCGGCAAAACAAAAAGCAACACAAAACGCTCGTAGTCGAATGACTAAGCATTGGCCAATACAAGACAGTATAACTTCTTTGCAGACACAATCGGTTCGCAGCTCTCCAGTGGGATGACGACGAGTGGCCGGAGCTCCCTGAGCACACCTCGCATGATCCTTCAGCTCAGCAGCCTTCTAATGGTACTGTGCGAAAAGAACGCCTCCGAAAACAGCCAACAAAGCAGTGCAGTGTGCCTGAACTACAGCAGGACGATATGGCCCCAGTCGACGAACCAATCGCACGTCTTTTAGCGGAGGTCACCAAGCTCCGACAACACCGCAAACTGCTCGCTTGACGTAGACGACGGGCAGCGGAATCATCCGCCGCATCTATCAATGGCGCAGCAACATCGCCTTCCCACCGCCCACCAGTGTCATTTTCTGCTGCCTCTTCCCAGATTAACACAATGCCACTGGACAACTCTGCGACTTCTTGGCTCCGGTTTATGGTCAACCAGTTGTCCAACCTGACGTCCATGATTCTACAGCTCTTGGGCTAGTAACTAGAAATGGCAAGTTCCAGTCGTGCTGGTGTGCTGCAGTGGAACTGCAGAGGAATTTCCACGAAGGTGGGAGAGTTCAAGACCCGACTACAAATTCACAAGCTCCAGGTATGGGCCATGCTGCTACAGCAAACAAACGCCTTGCCATCGATTTCAGGCTTCAGTGCCTACATGTCTCTTTCAATGATAGTCCGTCGTGTACAAACTGCTGCTCCACCGGGAAAGGGGGCGGTGTATTTGGACTCACGTTTTCCGCATGTACGCCTTGCTCCCGAAAACTGGTGCACGTCGTATCAAGAGGTAGGGGCAGTGGCTGCGAAACTTAAGAAGGGAACCGTTGTGGTCGTTTCATTTTACGTTAGACCAGCCGGTGGTGTTTCCTCCGGTATTAATCTTGGCTGGTTAACAAGTGTCCATCGGCAGTATCCCGGGTGTCTAATTTTAGTCGGAGGTGATTTAACGCCCCTCACTATGATTGGGGGTACCCCACTTCGAGCCCTCGTGGCAGGCGCGTGCGGGACGCCTTCACGGATGCCCAATTTGTGCTGCTCAACCATCCTGGGACAGCAACACGGCTAGTGCGTCAAACTCGCAGTGCTTCCTATGCTCCAAACTTGACGTGGTGGTCGTGTCCGGGTGCTCCCTCCTGGCACATGGAGCCAGACTGCTGGGGAAGTGACCATCACCCTATCATCATCATCGGTCTTCACACCTCACATTTCCGACCTATACACAACAAATGTTCTGTGATCAACTGGGACAGTTTTCGCTCCTGTATGGACAATCTCTCATCAGATTCTTCACCAATCCTTGTTGAGCACATATAAACAGCGCTCAACAGTGCTACTTTTACCACCTGGACTGGTTTGGTCGACGGGCACCATGCCTCGGCCTTCTTAACTTGTTGGCGGCACGCCGTCAAGCCGAGCAGGCTGCTACGCGAGACCCTTCTTCGTCGCAGGCACGTACGCGATTGCACTATCTTACAGCTAAGGCACACAAATATGAACGCGACCTCTCTCGACGGCAGTGGCATGCGTGGTGCGAGAAATGTTCTACAAAATCCTCGAATTCCTCTCTCTGGCGAACATTCCGTACAATGGAAAATGGTCGCCGTTCGACTGGTGCAGGAGCAACCGCATGCTTCGAGGCTAACTTCTCGCCAGATGATTTCGCCAAAGAATCAGCGCGAAAGTTTTTCCCAAAATACGATGCTGTGCGTTCTTCGGCCGTTTTCTTAAATATGGAAGGCATCCCAGCACATGTATATGAAATGCCATCTGATGACGTAGATGTAATGGCGTGTCCATTCTCTATGCCTGAGTTGCTGGCTGCAATAGATGATGCGAAACGGAAAACAGCGCCAGGCCCGGACAATATTCAGTACGAAGTGTACAAGAATCTGAGTAGCGCTGCACTCTCTCAACTACTTGACACCGTAAACAAAGTATGGTTGGATGGCGTAGTGCCCGAGTGCTGGAAATATGCTGTCGTGATTCCCATCCCGAAACCAGGAAAGCCTCCTACGGACCTTGCCAACTTGCGACCTATCTCCTTAACTCCTGCGCTGTGCAAGCTGGCGGAGAAAATGCTAGCCACACAATTGTCATGTTGGCTAGAGCAGCACGGTTTTTATCACCCAGCACAAATCGGCTTTCGTCCTTATATTGGTACAGAGGACAGGTTGGCTGTCTTAACATCTGAATTTTTGTCATCCACCCGCAGCCGCAATGTGCGTACTGTTTTAACAATGGACGTTGAAAAGGCATATGACAACATCAGTCATTAAGCCATTCTGAACTCCATTGGCATGATTCATCTCCCTCTTTGAGTGCGTAGTTTTTCCAATCATTTTTGGAAGGCAGAAAATTTGAAATACGCCTCAGCAGCGAAGCGGTCGGATCATTTGTTCTCTCTGCGGCGTGCCACAGGGATCAGTACTGTCGGCGACATTATTTAATATTGCTTTCATCCCGCTGGCTCGGCGCTTACATGACATCTGTGACATAAAATTTCTTCAGTAGGCTGACGACATCACGGTGTGGAGTACTCACCAAGATCTCTGTACTCAGAAGGCTGCCCTTCAATCTGCGTTGGATGCTACCTGTAATTACGCTTCATCTATCGGACGTCAGCTATCCGTGCATAAAACAAACACGTCAGTCGCCAACAGCTGGGGACGTCGTAAACTTGCTGTAAATCCAATCCGTCTTTGTCTATCAGGCACCCCACGACAGGAAAGTCCCAGAGCAAAAATCCTTGGCTTAATGGTTCACCAATCTGGATCAGCGACTGCATTGCTTTATCAGACAAAAAGGCAAGCTAATCAGACTTTGGGTTTGATTGGAAAAATTTCCCCTAAAACTGGTGGCGCAGGCTCGTTCGTTGCACGGCAATTGATGAAGGCAGTTCTGCAGCCACGTATTGTTTAAAAAGCCCACTTTCAACATTTTACAAGAGCCCAATGGGATCGCCTTGAGGCCGTAAATCGAAAGGCTATGAGGACCATTACGTGCCTTCCCCGCAACACACCGGTCATAGCTTTACAAGAAAATGCGCAGCTCAATACCGCTGATGAGCTGGTGCAGCAGTGCCGTGAGGTGCGCAGCCTAAAGGCCAGTCTATCGCACTCCACGCATGCACTGAGGACTTATGCAACGTCACATTCCATTCTTCAGCCGCCAACGCCAGTTCTTCCCCCATGGAAGTTTGTGCAGCTCTGCGACAACAAGCCAACAGATAATCACCGGCCAACATCTGCTCATTCTGAATCGTTGCTTCGCCAGAAATTTGAGGAACAACATGCTTCCCTGCCTGAAGGATCCATTGTTGTCTACGTAGACGCAAGCATAGCAGACTGCAAAGCAACAACGGCTATCTACTGCCTGGTCAGACCTGCCCTGAATCAAACCTCTTGGTTTCAGCTTACGGAACTCCCTTCGTCCTCTTGTGCTGAGCTCGTTGCAGTTCAAGCACTCTGCTCCTTGGCCGACATAACTATGCTCCCTGCGGCCCGCGTTGTCATCCGCACTGACGCCCTTCAAGATGTACGGTTGCTACGGCGTGTTAGCCGCTGTCCAACAATCAATATGTCAGGACATCCACCGGCTCGCGGCACGCATCCCGCAGCCAGTAGGTATTGACTGGGTCCCACGTGATCTGCTTACCTATCAAAGCCAGGCATATTTAGCGACCCGCCTTGCGAATACAAACTCATCACCGCCTCGGCTCCTTCATTTGGACAATGTTACCCCCCTTTCATCAAGAAGGGAACTCCTCCGGCGCCGCACACGTGCTCTCATCCCTCCTTGTGCGGTAACCTTCCCCCGCGGTCTTGCCCGTGCAGAGGAGGTCGCGCTTAGGAGGATCCGGGTCGGGGTTGCCCTCACACCGGCCATAACTCGGAAGGCTGTCCGATATGTAAAGACGAGGACATTGAGGCCGACATTCATCACTTACTGTGGGACTGCCCAGCTCTCAAACCTACAAGGATCCGGCACCTGATTTTAGCAGGTCTTTCACCAAGCAACCCTGCTTCATGCATTGCATGGACGCAGCGGCCATACCATCGTTCTTTACTGGACTTCATCAAATCAGCTAACCTTTTTCGATTCATTTAATGTTCATTACATCATTCAGCACACCTTCGCCCTTTATTGATGCCCCGGGGCAATAAATTTCGCTTGAAAAAACAAACCCAGGTGGTCTAAATTTCTGAAGCCCTTCACTACGGCGTCCCTCATAGCCTGAGTCGCTTTGGAACGTTAAACCCTAATAAGCAAACCCAAACCAAGGCGAAAAGTCAACAGGAATTTTCGTTCTTGAAATGTTTGTTTATACACTGGAGTTAAATAGTTAGGCTCGCCTCAAGGGCATGACGCGATAGCGTTATTGGGCTGCTTGATCGACCTGGACTCTGCTCTGTATATTGTCACTGATAAACGGTCGAAGCACTCAAACCAGGTTTAATTAAACGTGCTCGGTGTGCAAGACAGCGGAGAGCTCGAGCGAGGAAGAAGATAAAAACCTCTAGCCACTAGAGTGCGCAAGGCACGGTAAGTGCTATCTAAAACAATTCGGCCGCAGTATGGCGCCAGTGGATTCATTGGTACTGTGGCTTTACTCCCCCTCCCTGAAGGGCAACGACTCGGTGGCGCAACAATGAGAAGCAAGAAGGCAAGGGACGGCGAATGTTCCGGTGGCTGGTGTAGACACGCCAGAAGAGCTAGCGGGCATGATACGGCTTCATCCGTGCGACCTGGACGACTTCGGGGGTCGGCCGTCCAGAGGAGCGAACTGTTTCATGGAGGAGAACTTCGTAGTTCACCTCACTAACTTGGCGGAGCACTTCTTGGGGGCCAAAATATCGCAGTAGAAGCTTTTCGGAGCGCCCACGCATGCGGGTTGGGCTCCAAACCCAAACTTAATTGCCGGGCTGGTAAAGCATATTTCGGTGGCGGAGGTTATAGCGCCGAGCGTCGAGAACTTGCTGGTGCCGGATGCGCTCTCTAAATAGGTGGCGGGCAGCCTCAGCGTAACGAACGAATTGGGCAGCACCCATTACAGAGCAGGTAGTGCTAGCTGGAAGCCGCACTGCATCCAGCATGGTTGTGGCTTCGCGACCAAGTACTAAACGAAAAGGAGTGAAGAATGTCGTTTCCTGGACTGCTGTATTATAGGCAAATGTGACGTAGGGGAGTATGGCGTCCCAGTTCCGCTGCTCCGCATCTACGTACATGGAAATCATGTCGGCGATCGTCTTGTTGAGCCGTTCGGTGAGGCAGTTGGTTTGAGGGTGGTAAGCGGTTGTCTTACGGTGACTGGTGCCGCTCAGGCGCATAACCTCCTGCGTTAGGGCCGAGATGGACGGTTTTCCCCAGTCAGTTAAAACGATGGGGTGTGCATCGCGACGAAGCACAATGTTTTGGATAAAAAGTGCGCAATTTCTTCCGTGGTACCACGGGGAAGGGGTTTAGTTTCACAGTATCGGCTGAGGTAGTCGGTGGCGACCACAATGTAGTGGTTACCCAGTGAGGACACCGGAAATGGGCCGAGTAAGTCCATGCCGACTTGATGGAAGGCGACGTCAGGCGGATCAATAGGCTGCAGTAGGCCGGCTGGCTTAGTCGGCGGCGTCTTGCGACGCTGGCACTCGCAGCAAGTTCTTACGCAATGCTTCACAACAGCAGCAACCCTGAGCCAGTAGTACTTTTGTCGTATTGGTGCCAAAGTTCGACAAAAACCCAGGTGACGAGAAGATGGGTCCTCATGGCACACCCGCAGGACTTCTTCGCGAAGAGCCGTAGGCACGACGAGCAGATACACAGCTTCTGTCGGCTGTAAGTTTTCTTATACCGGATGCCATCGCGTAAACAGAATGACGACAGTCCGCGTGAGAAGATTCCTGGGGGAGACTGAGCGCTTCCATCGAGATACTCAATGAGGGACCGTGGCTCACTGTCATCTCTTTGGTGTTGAATCAGAACGGACGTGGAGATGGCGCCAAGAAAAACTGAATCGTTGTCGGGGTCAGCTCGGGGATCCTTGATAGGAGCACGAGACAAACAGTCGGCATCACTGTGCTTCCTAACAGACTTATAGACGATGGTGACATCGAATTCCTGAAGTCGAAGGCTCCAGCGTGCAAGCCGTCCCGAGGGATCATTGAGGTTCGCCAGCCAACAGAGCGAGTGGTGGTCGCTGGCGACCCTGAAAGGGCGGCCATAGAAGTACGGGCGGAATTTGGTCACTGCCAATACAACGGCCAGGCATTCTTTTTCGGTGGTGGAATACTTTGCCTCAGATCGTGACAAGGTGCGGCTCGCGTATGCGATTACGCGTTCGAGACCATCCTGCCACTGCACAATGACCGTACCGAGGCCGATGTTGCTGGCGTCTGTGTGCAGTTCAGTGGCGGCCTTTCGTCGAAGAGTCCAAGGATGGGCGTACTTTGGAGACGAGTTCGGAGGTCTTCAAAGGCCTTCTGTTGCTCTTGGCCCCAGGAAAACGGTTCAGAATCTTTCGTGAGGCGAGTAAGGGGTTCAGCGATATGGGAGAAGTTCTGCAGAAAATGCCGATATTATGCGCCCAGAGAGACCCAGAAAGCGGCGCACGCTTCGCTTATCGCTGGGCACAGGAAAAGCATCCACGGTGGCTGTCTTATCGGGGTTGGGGCTAACCCCTTTAGCACTCACGATGTGGCCCAGATACTTCAAGTCTTCGAAAGCGAAGAGACACTTTTCAGGCTTCAGGAAAAGACAGGCCGACCGAATTGCTTCGAACACAGCGCTCAGGCGTCTCAGGTGCTCTTTGAACGTATCAGAGAAGATGACAACGTCATCCAAGTACACGAGACAGGACTGCCATTTCAGATCGGCAACAACGGTATCCATAATACACTGGAAAGTTGCAGGAGCCGAGCACAGGCCGAAAGGGAGCACCAGAATTCGTACAGACCATCCGGTGTAATAAAGGCTGCCTTTTCCCGGTCGAGTTTGCCCACCTCGATTTGCCAATAGCAGCTGCGTAAATCAAGCGATGAGAAGTACCTGACGTGGCGCAGCCGATCCAGGGAGTCATCAATGCGCGGCAAAGGATAAACATCGTTTTTTGTGACTTTGTTTAAACGTCGGTAATCAACGCAGAAAAATAGGGTTCCATCTTTCTTTGCTACTAAAACAACAGACGACGCCCACGGGCTCGTCGACGGCTGTATCACGTCGACCTGGAGCATTTCTTGAACTTGGCAGCGAATGGCATCAAGCTCCTTTGAAGAGATCCGGTAAGGCGGCTGACATAACGGCCGCTTGTTGGCGTCGACTATAATTCGGTGCTTTGTGAGCGGTGTCTGCCTAACCTTTGAGATCGGGGCGAAGCAGTCACTGAAAGACTGGACAACGCTTTCGAGGCAGCGTTTCTGATTAGACGGGAGGTTCGGGTTCACGTCAGTGTTTATGGGAGTGGTAGGTGCCTCCACTGATGCCGAGGCTTCGGACCAAGCGTGCTGTCCCGCGAAGTCGCCGAGTTCTTCGAAATACGCAATAACTGTGCTGCCGGGCAAACACTGTGGTTCACAGCCAAAATTGGTTACCAAGGTCTTGGTTCGGCCATTGTTCAGCTCAACAATTCTGCGAGCAACACAGACTTGCCGACCAAGGAGCAGCGACATGTTGGTTTCAGCGATTCCACGAGTTCCAGTGATGTCGCAATCTACGGTAAGAAACATGCGAGCTCTCGACGGGAATAATACGTGGTCGTCAAAGGCACGTAACTTAGTCCCGCCTGGCTGGGGATCGCCGTCAACAGGGGGTTGAGTGGAAAATGACACGACAAGCTCCTGAAGGTTGATCGCAGCACCGTACTCCCGGAGGAAATCCAAAGCAAGTATCAGGTCTTTGTAGCACTCGGGCAGCACAGCAAAGCAACCAGGGAAAGTAGCACCGCGGATCTGGATTCGTGACGTGCAGACGCCAATTGTCGTAACCACATGGCCGCCGGCGGTGCGGATCTGTGGTCAAGACCAAGGGGTCAGAACCTTTCTGAGGGCCGAGGCTAACCGACTGCTCATTACAGAAAAATCAGCACCGGTATCCACAATTGCGGTCACATCGCGCTTATCAGCGATTACTGGGATTTCGGCAGACACCAGTCGGTCGCAGCACGTCGTTGTCGTTGAGGTCGTCGGGTCAGGTCGTCGTTGGTCGGGATCGTAGACGCGAATCGTCGGGTTTTGGCTCTTGACTTGATCCAATAGCGGCGTCCCTACCCCCGGTGGACGCCTTCTTCAGTTTTCCCTATGTGGGGACGTGCCTCGGAACTGGCTAGAAAAAGACGTGTGGCTTGGCGAAGAAAACCGCCTTGGGGATAGCGACCGGGACTGGCGTCGCCGCGAGGTCGTTGGCTGCACGTTATCGGACAGATACTGCTCGATGTCCCGCGGCCGTTCTCCGTAGCGTGGTCGAGGTGCGTCGAGGTCGAGGCTATAAAGAAGTAGGCGTGTACAGAAGAACACGAAAAGGGGGTGGAACTTCACGCTACATTAAAGATAAACATTTGTATGAAGTCTTGCCTGAGTTTTTTGTTGTATGCGACCACTATGAGTCTGTCGCCGTAATAGTTCATGTGACCCTAATTGCTTCAGTTTATCGTCCACCTTCTGGTGATATCAATGACTTCTTGAATTTTGTTTCTAGTATTTTCGAACATGCCTTACTACTCAATGTACCTATTGTTTGCGTTGGTGATTTCAACATTTATCTGTCATCTGAAAGCCCTCTTTGCCTACGTTTCCGGGATACCTTCGAGTCGTTTGGCTGTTTTAACGTTATAAATGCACCAACCAGGATAACACCTAACACAGAAAAACTGCTTGACCTGTGCATAACTAGCCATAGTAACGAGGAAACTATTTCAGGAATTTTAACACTGCCACTTAGCGATCATCTACCCATATTCTGTTTTTTTCCATGGGCAAAAAGAAGGGGAGGTCGTCACCAGTTCGCTCCAATCTTTCATCGTAATTATAGTGCTGAGGCGCTAGCTACGTTCCGTACTGAGTTAGAAGCGACAAACTGGGAGGATGTCTACTCGGAGGAAAACCCAAGTTTATCCTATGATATTTTCCTACTTAAGGTAAAGGAAAGTTATAACAAAGCATTTCCTTTGCAGCCGGTCAAAGTTTGCAAGAAATCCAGAAAACCCTGGGTATCCAAACAGTTATATAAAAAATAAAGGCACTCGATAAACTGTACGACAAGTTTGTTCGGTCAGAGAACCTTGATCTCTTAGCTGAATATGCTGGCTTTCATGCTGGCTCCGGATAAACCAAATGCAATTGAACGTTCGGAAAACAAAGTACGTAAAGTTTAAGCCGCGAAATAAACCTGAAAATTTTAATATCTAGGTCAAGTACCAAGACTCAGCCCTTGAACGCGTTTCCATTTATAGGTTCTTAGGTGTCCTATTTGAGGAAAACTTAAGCTGGACTTCTCATATAAATAAGGTTCACACAAATATCTCTAGATCTCTAGGCATTTTGTATAAAGTGAGATATTTGGTTCCCAGCTCTATTAAACGTCAGTTGTATTTTGCTTTAGTACAGTCTCATTTACATTACTGTCTGTTAATCTGGGGCACCACTACCAAGACCAACTTGCGCAGGCTTGAGATATTGCAAAAACGAGCTCTGCGTTGCATAGAAGATGTAGGTCCGCTAGAACATACATACCCATTATTCTTAAAACATAATTTACTCAAGATAAACGGACTGTTTCAACTAAAGCTTGCATATCATATATATCATGAAGTCCCCCGTGACCCAGTTTCCTTTTATGCATTATACTTCCCTAACAAGAAACCTTATGATTTCAGGTATAGTCACTTTCAAATGCCTCTGATGAGAACGAATTATGGTATGCAGCACATTGATTACTTAATTCCTGATTTACTTAATAAACACCGACGTATTATGGAACTTCTGCAGCAGCCTCGTTCCCCCCGTAACTTCAAGAACAATGTTAAAATGTACCTTCTGTCCCTGTCTCCTCCATAAAGTGTCCAGTTTCTAGGTTTTTTTTTACTCGCCGGGTGTATGTCCAGGTTCGCTATTTTTGGTTTTGTTGTCCTAAAGACGTAGGAGACATGCGATGCGGTTTTCATTGTTTTTGGTTTGCGTGCTATTTCTCCCCTTGCCTGTATGTTAATTCTGTGTATCTCATTGTTTGCTATGTCAATTTTTTTGTTTTGTCCTAGAGACATTTTAGCTATGCGTTGTTGTTTCCTTCATTTTTCATTGCATTTGTGTTAATTATGTGTAACTCATTGATCCTTACATATAATTCATGTAGTACGTATGCGATGTTGTTACTTTTCTTGTTTTGCTTTGTGTATTTTGCTGTATAATTCGCCACCCCCCTGAGCAATGTAACGGGTGACGGGGCCACGTCAGGCAAAAAATGAATTGCCTTTTGTCCCGTCACCTCTGACAAATCGATGTCAAATAAACTTCAAACTTCAAACTTCAAACTTCAAACCTGAAAACTCCCTTAAGCCCATTCTGCGGTAGGGGCAGTGGCGGAGGATGTGGCCGGGCTCTCGCAGTGGTAGCAGAGCGGCCTATTGTTTGGCGTACGCCAAACGCGCGCTTTGCCCATGGTGGACAGGGGCTCCTGCAGTACGATGGGTACAGCTGCAGTTGGATACCGCGGTACAGGAGTGACAGTTGAAAAGGCTTGTCTCTCTGGCCCAGGACGACTTTGTAGTGCTTTACGGCATATCATCAAATAGGGCGTGGCTGCGGAGCCGGTGGCGACTGAACAACTCACAGGAATTCATCTCGAACCACGTCCGGCATGGCAGCGACGCTGGCCTGTGGAGCTTCGAAGCGAAGTTTCTCGAGTTCTTCGCGCACCAGGCTCCTCACTAGCTCTCGAAGCTCCTCAATGGGTAGCGACGAGGGCGTATAGTGGTGAGCGGCTGCTACACTAGCCTGACGGCCCTAGTGCGCACCCCGTTCTTGCAGAGAACGCTCCATGCTTGTTGCCTCCTTGGCAAAGTAGGCCACCGTTCTTGGCGTCACGTACCAGTCCAACAAACAATTGCTCTTTGACGCCGCGCATCAAGGGGCGTACCTTCTTGTCCTCGGGCATAGCAGGGTTGGCTCGATTGAAGAGCCGCGCCATGTCCTCGTTGACCATAACGACGCTCTCGTTCGGCTGCTGCGACCTCGATTGCAAGGCGATTTCAGCCTTCTCCTTTCGTTCGCTGGTGTTGAACGTTGCTAAGAGCTCTCGGCGAAAGATCTCTCAGTTAGTGAAGGAAGCTTCGTGGTTCTCATACCACGTCTTGGCCGAGTCCTGTAGTGCGAAGTACACGTTCCGCAATTTGCGCTCGCCGTCCCACTCGTTGAAGCCCGCCACACGGTCAAAGCTGGCCGACCAGTCTTCGACGTCCTCAAACCTCTGGCCGTGGAATGATGGGGGCGACCGAGGTGTGTGAAGGACGAACGGCGGGGCATTACCGGAAAGCTCACTTGTCCGGCTAGCCGTAGCGGACGTCATGGCCCTTGCTGATCTTGCGATTTGACCGAACTCTGGCTGTAGTCCTCGCAGGCGGTGGCACCCCTTGTGGATTGGTGTTGTAGCCACGCGTTGGGAACTGACGTCAAGAGTGTCCTCGAGGTCAGCGTACATGGACCGTTACCCAGACATATTTGGTGGAGGTACTGGGATTGTTACCCAGCACCTGCACCAAATATGTCACTGATAAACGGTCGAAGCACTCAAAACAGGTTTAATTAAACGTGCTCGGCGTGCAAGACAGCGGGGAGCTCGAGCGAGGAAGAAGATAAAAACCTCTAGCCACTACTGTGCGGAAGGCACGATAAGTCCTATCTAAAACAGTTCGGCCGCAGTATAGCGCCACTGGATTCATTGGTACTGTGGAAATATCAGATAGTGTCGGCCGAATCATTCAAGGCTGAACTTAAACCAAGTCGAGCTACTTTGCCTGAGTGCCCTAGAGGCAACATATCTGTATTGCTGCCCAAGGCTCACAGTTTCAATTAAGAAGCAGCTACCCCAATTTTCTTTACAGCGCAAATAACTTCCTTTATATTCTGATAAGTTAAAATGAATTTTAAGTCATGTTGCGACCTTATAATTTTAAACTGTGTAATGTTTCAATAACTTTCCAATCCGCAGCTCTACGCGTTACGTCATAACCCTCTTGACCAATCCGGATCTTTTATACAGGCTGTTGTCAACTAAGACGCCAGATTAGACTCTGAACAAGACCCTTAACGCTATCGCGCTAAAAGTTTTTCCAGCAGGCGTAACTAGTATTGTGAAAAGCGGCTCCACAGCTCGTGAAGTGCTCTTGAGGCCGAATTAGAAGCAAGAGCTATTACCATAGGTAGTTGAATTGGGTCATATATGCGGAATATATCTAACGCCAAATAAAAATGTCATACCTAATGATATGACCTCCGTGGAGCACTAAAACGACACTTTCGCCTTTTAATTCCAAGCAAACGATGTTGATAAAGCGTAGCATCGCAAACATCATAGGCTTTACGAGTAGACAGAAGAAAAGATTCCAAGGCGGAATTCTTTAACGCAGCACAAACAGGAGACAAGACATAGTGCCTGCCCTGTCCCCTCTAATTATTGCGGTAAAAGTATTCCGCCTTGAAAACATAAACGACCTAGCCCTAAACAAACGCTGAATAAATGCTGCACACATATTCACTACATATTTTCTAAGCTGCTGCCCCGCTAGAAGCTTTGCGTTTTCCCTATTTACATCTAAAGGTCCGTGACACCTCAGCGCGAAAAACAAAACACCTTTCTGCTATACTCGCAAGTTCATTCAAGATATACGCCACTTCCGATTATGTCTAACAGAAAGAAAAGTGTGGCCCGAAGATTCGGTGTTCAAATGCTGTTTCCTGCTTCCCCCAAGCTTACCTGCCTGTTCGTCCGCATCCTCAGTGACAAAACAAATCGTAGTTCCAGCAAAACAAGACACCAAACGACGTTTTCAAGGTATGTGTGGGAACGAGTAGTGTTGGGATGGAGTTATCCGCTTCTTTTTCATTACGGTAAAATTTAGATAGGGGAAACAGGACGTAGCCTGAAGAAGCGCCTTTTCAACGTCGTAGAAAACGGTACGGCGAGCAATCTGGTTCTGTATCTCAAAGGATGCCAACGCTGCCCGATATGGGTTTACCGTACTGACATCAGAGAGTTTTAGTATAGCGTTAGCGTGATAGCGGCCAAAGGAAAGTTACGTTAGCGTGCCGCAAGCAACTTATCCCCACGGACACCTTTTTTATAGCTTTCTGAAAACGTTAAACGCGATGTGCTTGACATGATTGTGAACGGTCCTTGTAAAATGGGTGCCATTGTCAATAACTTACCAAAACAACATATTTCAGTCTCTTTTACGCCAATTATTAGAGCGACGCTTACATATCAAGCAAAATGGCCCAGAAATTGAAATAAACTAAAATAAAATACGCAAACATTTCGCCATTTATTCAAGGTAATGCTAAGTAGAAACCGTTCAAGGAAGAATATCTTCCATGATATGGGGTGTAATGCTCAAGAGCTTTGGTAAATTTAAAATAAATTGCTATGTTGCATCATTTAACTACATAAAACACCACGACATAGCTTCAAATGTATATTTGTTTCGTTCCGGAACTTTGTGCTATGTTCCGGGTACTTGCGGGGGGTTTTCATCGCAGCCTAAGGTCCCATTATTCTTGAGCACGCTAGAATCGAGAGAAAATGTGGAAAACAACTGCTTTGTCGTAAAAAGTGAAGTAAGTAATAGGGGCACGCAGCATACCAGTTTTTGCCGGTGAACTTGCGGACCGGAATTGCATCGATTGCTGAATCGGCAGAAGCTGCTGGCTCTCGCTTGGAACGACGCCGCTATGTTTTTACGCTAAGGGCGTAAAAGCCAGAACCGCTGCAACGCTTACTTCTGAAAATTCCGCGCGTACGCTATCGCTATTTCTCTGTTAGCGTTCAGCACATGCGCACTCTAGGACCGCCGCTCCGCTATGCACGCGATCACGCAAAGCCCGCAATACTAAAACTCTCTGTTAACATTTGGGGAATGTCAAGCCATGTGCTCGAGCTAGTTGGGGCGTTTTTAACCAAAAGAATAAGCAGTCGTGAGGAAATGTATCATCCGTAATTCCCACTGAGAGAGTGCGCGTTCTTAATCGGCGCTTAACAACTTTATGCACCAAATTCTGTTTTTACTTTTTAGGTAGGTTTTTCGGTTTTCTATCGCCTGTTTTATTGCAGCCATTTATGGTGCGTGCGCATTCACAGGTAATGTGTTACAGTCCGTATAGTGAGGTCAAAAATAACTGGTTTTACGTCTAATGCTGGTGGTGCTCGTTCTTTCTGCGTGCCAAATATTGTTCACCTTTTAGAACGCCTGTTGAACCGTAGTCGGTAATGAAAGATTTTCATGTAAAACCCAACTCCTCACGGATAGCGTAGCGGGAGACACCTGAAGAGCACACAATTTTTGTATAGTAAAGGAAAACAGCAACCTGAGTACACATAAATGATGTACAGATATGACTTATCTTTCAAACTCGGACAAAAGACACTACCCCTAAGCACACTCACAGAATATGAGCTACTTAATTTAGGTGGTTGCTTACCTGCCATTTTTCATTCTCTCCATCGGCTCTTAAGAGGAAGGTGCGGCGTAACAAGACCTGTCCTTAAGATGGGCTCCTTCAAGGTAAGTGCCTCTTGCGATTATATGTCATTTTTTTATGCCGCAAGGTCATCTGAGGCCGAAGAGCACCATGACACAAGGTACTTTTCTTCTTCTCAAGGTGGAACAGTGTCTTATTCCACAAGCATTTAACCCGAAGGAAGCCAAACCCCAGGCCAGGGAAAGCTTGTGCCCATTGAATCGCCGGTGGGCACCCGGCGGCAGAGGGGACTGTACCGTTCACCTCCTGTATGCGAGGCGGATGCTCAAACCTTAGGTCACCGCTGCGCTCACTTGCGATAACAGATTAAGGAAAATCTTATGATAAATGAATGAAATGAAAGCATAAATTCGTGCATTTTGCATGCAACAACAGTCGTTATAGTTCACTCGTAAATATTTGCCAAGCAGGAACATAAAACATATTGAACAAATTAAGGCTGATAATCAAAACAGCAAAGCAAAAAATAGACGGGGAGACATAAGCTCCGCCTTAAGGGCATGACGCGAAGGCGTAGATTGGTTAATGCCCAGCACGTTCTGCCGCTTGTTTAGGCCCACTGTGGCCCAGCCACCATTCCTGTGTCTACCAACTAGGTCACTCTTCCCCATCGCGGTGACCATCCCGGACTGCAGCAAGCGGCGAAAACATTCCGCTGCCCTCCAACGTCCTGCTCCTGTTGGCCGAACAGCAGTCATACTGACTCACTCCAGGGCTGCCGCCTTACTAGTGCTACAGCGGGTACATATAGGCAGCACACCGTGGCCTACCTGAGAGCCCGCCTGATGGCCATGGAGGATGCCGGTCTTCCCGTCTTCCTGCAATCGCTATCCCTTGAACGTCGGCATCGCTGGTAACGAGGCTGCAGACCAGCTGGCGGGGCCGCCCACAGTAACGGCTCCCCGGTCTCATTAGCCGTCGGCCAGCTGGACTCCGCCCGCCCTGCTATCCGACAGGCTGTACGGGCTTTTTACCCAGATCCGCGAGCGGTCTCAGAAGGCCGCTTCCTGCATGTGCCAGACAGACTACCACGGAAGAAGCGGACACTCCTCTTGCGACTCCGAACGAGTGCCTCATGAATGCAAGCCCGCCTCCACCACCATGGCAGAGTCCGCTCTCCATCCTGCGCCTTCTGCGGGGCAGACAAGACTCTTGACCACCTCATCTGCGTCTGCCCGAGCCTGGATGCAGCCCGCAGGATCATGACGCAAGGCTACCAGATCCTGTACCTACCTGCCTCCATGGACCGGTTATGTGTACGCTCGTTCCATCCTAGGTTTAAGTGCTCTGATCGGGCGGTGTGGCTTAACTGCATTAGGGACAAAGGACACTTCGCTCCATGGTCTCCATGAGCAAGCCCCCCCAGCCATGAGGTAGGTGTTTTGGCTCTACAGTCAGAGACAGAAAGCCACTTTGTAGTTATGCTTAGTTGTTCAAAGGCTAGGTTTATTCAGGTAACGACAAACAAAGTACTGAGTTTTGTTAAGGTTGATTCCGGAGCAGAACTCTCGGCCGTTCCGCTCGGATTCCCGGAGTGTCTTCCCCGTTACAGCCGTCACACGCAGTATAAACGGGAACAGGAGGTCAACGCCTACCCTTGAAGGCGACGTTTGAGGCAGAAGCCTTCTGGAAGCAGCAAGTCACACAATGGACGCAGTATGTGGTAGAATCTGTGCATACTGATCTCTTGGGGCTACCAGCACTGAGGCCTTTGGTGTGGTGAAATTTGCCGATGTCCTCTCGGATAAAAAGTTTGAGACCATGCACCACCGATTGTTCTCTGGTATTGGCCCAAATTCCGGTGAATACACTATTCGGCTGAAGGCGGGTGCTTCACCTTTCACCGTTCTAACACATCGTCGTGTTCCAATTCCATTAAGAAAAGCCGTGAAAGCCGGACTAGTCGAAATGGAACGAGAAGTTTTGTGCGGGCATCCTGCCAGTGGTCAAGACGTCAGGCACAGTGCGCATCTGCGCGAATTTAACCCAGCTAAATAACAGTGTGTTGCGGGAGCGTTTCGTATTGCCGAAAGTTTATGTTTTGGGCATTCTTGCAGGAAAATCATGTTTTTTCTAATTTAGACGTTAACTCGGGCTTCTATCAAATTAATCTGGCAGAGGTGTGTAAGTTGCTCAAAACTTTCATCAATCCTTTTGACCGCTACTGTTTGTGCCAGTTACCATTTGGGGTAACTTTTGCAGCAGAATGTATTTAGAACCGCATGGGCGAAATCTTCGTCTGCCGGAGGTAGTAAACCTCATGGATGACATTAATTTTTGGTTCATCAAGTACCGAGCACGTTGAAAGCTTGCGTGAAGTCTCAATGAAGCTTGATAAAGCCGGCGTCACACTCAATCGGGCTAAATGTTTTTTTTGGGGGGGCATTCGCGCGGTAGCGTATTTCGGCTACGTTATTGATTCAACTGGCATCAAACTGAACCTCGAGAAATTACAGTCGTGAGCACGTCTGTCTGGAGCGCTGGAAAGGGCCGCTTTTTCAGCACGTGTGACGCCTACCGACAACATTCGGTTCTAGATACCTCCATCTGACCATGCGCCGTTTCACTGATTACACTGCCTGCTGCTTTACCGCCGTTTCGGTTCATAGCCGCGATCGCCAACGATAACCGGTGAAGGCGCTACAAGCCGCAATAGCGAAGTCGAGATAAGACGTGTAGAAAAATTTTTTCATGTTAGAACTTTGACGCACACCATTTTCTTTTTCAATACATGCGAGCTTTCCGATGCGCAAACTCATTACTGCGCACTTGCAGTAGCTAGCAATACATTTAAATGCCATGTGCGGTTTACAAAATGCTGCACATGGGTTTCGACGACGACTCCGCGCTTGGCGCTGCAGGAAAGGACAACCATGTGCCTAATGGGACGAACGATATCTCAGAGCCATATGTGCAGCATCATGGCGTCAGATGGCGACAGTGAACACAGTCTTGCCGGCCTATTACAGGGAAGGTCGTCTTGCTGATACCGTCCGAAATTGAGATCTAAGGAGGACCACGGATGAAAAAGACCGATGGATAGTGGCAGCCGCAGTTGCGGACTCCTTTCTCAGTGCCCACGAAATTCGGGATGAACTTCAGCGGGGGCATGTTTCCACGGACACCATCCGACGCAGGCTTCAAGAAGCAGGTATACAGAAGAGAGTCGCAGCACAGAAGACATACATTCAAGGATCGAATAAGCAACAGCGCCTCAAGTTTGCTTCGGTTGTGGAAGAATGGACGCCCGAAAACTGGAGGGCTGTAGTTTTGAGTGACGAAGCTACTTTCTGCCCCCGCTGAGACCAGCAATAACAGGTGTGGCGGACTGTGAAATGGCGGCAAGACATATTCGTAAGACATTTTTTTATTGTGGCTAGGCTTAGTCCGTAATGACCACAGTGATTAAGAATGGAAAACGCGCAGAATTAAACGTCCGTAGGATTTTCGTAGGCTCTAAAATATCAGTGCCCTTTTCTGCTCTAACACTGCTTCTTAACGTTAAGGGTTCTTTAATTGCCACTTTAACCCACTACGTTGCAGGTCTGGGGAGCAATAAGGTAGAAAGGACTTGGGGCCCCTACATAGAATCGAAGGAAGAATGACAGCTGCTTCCTACGTGGACATCATACAGACGGTCCTTGCCCCCTATGTGCTAAATGGGTCGTTCCCGGGTGGATTCTTCCACTTACAGCAGGATGGAGCTTCCGTCCACACTGCAAATGTTGTTAAAGATTGTTTTCAAAACCTCGGCATTTATCCTTTGGATTGGCCGGCAAAGAGTCCAGATTTAAAAATTGTAGAAAATGTATGAAGGTTAACGAAAAAATGCTTTCGCGACAGTCCGGCCTCACTGCAGCGAACTCTGATCAGCTATGGGAGGCTATTCAAGGAAAGTGGTAACGTCTTCATAGAGATCCGGCGGTAGTAGAACCACTTTATGACTCGCACCCAAAAAGGATTTAAGTGTGAAGCAGTCTGGAGGAGCCGCAATCGGCTACTAGGAGCCACAGACTTTTCTTCCAGGTTAACAAGTGCTACCTGTTACTTTCTTAGGAAAGCGTCTTATGGGATGTTGTATTCGTTTTTTTTTTCGAGCATGTTCACGCATGTGTATAGCTTTAATAAAGCGATCTGAGTATGTGCACGTTCTGCGCGATGGTATCTCTGAGCGTGAAAGTCAATCGGAGTGATCACAGTGTCTAATTCCTATAGCTTTTAGGCTCATATAATGATCATGCTGAACAGCACAGCTTGCGATATCCACAATATCCACCCACCTGCGGCAACGAGAAATTGCCAACCTCTGTTTGAAATTGAACTCGCGATCAACAGTGATAAATATGGAACGAAACTGCTGCGCGGCAAAGTTCCAGGATAAAAAAATTTCTCCCTTACGTGTTATCTCGACCTTGCTATTGCGGTCAGCAGCGCCTTCACCGGTGATCGTTGGCGAACGTGGCTGTTAACGGGCATGGCGGTAAAGCAGCAGGCAGTGTAATCAGTGTGGCGGCGCATGCTCAGATGCAGGCTACCTCGAAGCGGGTGTTATCGGTAAACGTCACGCGTGCAGAAAAAGCGGCCCTTTCGAGCGCTCTAGACAGACGTGCTGACGACTGTACAAGCAATCAAAGAAATGGGTACGCCGACGGCGGTACTGGACTTGCGCAGGTTTCTTGGCATGGCCAATTAATTCGGAAGGTTTCTTCCAATTCTAGCTGAACTGCCTGCGCTGCTCCGTGAACTGCACGTGAAGGGCAAAGAGTGGCATTCGGGCCAACTGCAGGAGAGAGCGTTTGCTTCCTTAAAGCAGCTGATGTCAATCACAAAGTGTGTTGCAAAGTTCGATCCGACGCTTCCAACAGTCTTTTCGATGGACGCATCTTCGTTCAGAATTAGAGCAGTGCTGCTTCAAATGCAGGCAGATGGACAGGAACGGGCTGTTCCTTCATCTCTGGTGACTTGACGCCAACTGAGTAGAGGTACGCGCAAACTGAAAAAGAAGTGCTCGTTCTCACTTGGGCGGCTGAACGCCTGGGATGTTACTTAAGGGGGCTTGATTTCCAGTTTGAAACTGATCACCGACCCCACGTTGCTCTTCTAGGAAAATCTATCGACGTGTTACCGCCGAGAATCGAAAGGTTTCGTATGAGGTTTATGAGTTTTTTGTTCGCCATTATCTACGTCCCTGGAAAACAGATTGCCACTGCTGATGCTTTTTCTCGGGCACCTTGTAAGAAAGTCAGTCCGATGGGGTTTCAAGTTTTCTTCCAGGCTCCGTCAGCGAAGTTACGTCATCGTCCGATCTAAATAAGGTGCGGCTGGCGCAATAAGGCGATGCTACTTGCCAGTAGCTATTCTATCGCCGTAATGGTTGGCTGCGTTCCGCAAATTTCAACAGTTGGTAGAGGCTTTTTCGTCACACTGAGCACACCCTACACAATGTGACGGGGTGCTTATGTATGATCGGCGCCGTGTCATCCTTCAGGGGATGAGCGCTGAAGGGCTGGCAGCGTTACATGAAGGGCATCAACGAAACGTGCGACGACGCGCCCGAGCTCGAGAATCTGTCTGATGGACGGGGATTTGTTCAGAGTTGCTTTCGGCGGTGAATAACTGCTTAGAGTGCGCCAAAATAAGAGCGTATACAAAAGGCAGATCCAATGATACCGTTGAAGTCTCCTTTTTCCTAGCAGAAACTAAGAGCGCACTTGTTTTATTTCAACCAGAGGCATTAGCTTGTGGTTGTGAAGCACTTTTCGCGTTTTCCGGAGCTTGCTTTGTTATAGTCGGCCAATGCTACTACTGTTATACTAGGGCTGAAAAGCTTTTTTCCAGGCACACCGTACCGAGAACATTGGCGACTGATAATAGCAGCAATTTTCTTCACAAGAATTCAAGGAATTCACAAAAAAGTACGGCCCACATATGTTCGTCAAGCCCCAGGTATCCGCAATCTAACAGTGCAGCGGAGCGCACTATTAAAACCATATAAAGATTGCCAGGAAGGCCAGCAGATCCATACTTGGCGCTGTTGGCATACGGGAACACTCCAGGTCCCTTGGGCAAAAGCCGTGCAGAACTACTCATGAACAGACGTTTGCGCTCAACATTACTGCTGCATCCCGCCGGTTGAAACCTTCAAAACCAAGAAACCAATAATTGTTTTTCAGAAGAGACTAAGCGGTCAGATTAAAGCAGCGGCGCAACTTCGACAGCCATCACGCGGCTAGATATCTCAAACAGGAGCAAGCCGGATATGGAGTGTGGGTCAAAGATACCAGGGTCAGTGCCACTGTTTTAAGCGAGGCTTTTCGGCCGCGGACCTACGTCGCCAGGACAGACGCAGGAATAAAAGTAGAGGAAGCGACGTGCATTGATCCTGTATAGGTCAAAAACAGAGTAGAGCTACCACCCCCTCTGGTGAAACCACTGACCTTCCAGGAACATTGCAAGCTACAGAGCCCCGGGAGTAAGCAGAGTGTCGTGGGAAACATCTGGGACGGAATGTTACGTCCCCACTTCTCCAGCCTCCCCTTCTACTGCTGCTCCAGCTGCATCAGACAATAGTACAACGTCAGGGGCTTATGTAACCCGTTATGGCCCCGAGGTGAAGAAGCCGGTACGTTATGACACCACTTAACCCGCGACTAAACCGGCTTCTACATTTGCTGGTGTACCTATCGAACATAGCAGACTAGCTGCGCGGTAGTATCTTGGCGAGAAGACACAACTACCCAGAGCGCGAACTTACAACTGGTTTTGTTGCTGGAAAGAAGTGATCTTTTATACGTAAGACGTGAGCGCCATCAATAGAAAACAAATAAAGGAAATAACATATTGCTACGTGAAAACTTAAGCAGATCCACGCAGCACACTTTCGCGAAGGCTTAAGCAGGTCACCTTCGTTCACAGGTAACGACAAAGACAAATTGCTGATACACCTGTCGGCCCGAAAGAATTTTGTTTCAAAGGATTCTGTGACCTCTTTCTATTTTGTTACTGGAATGCGAAATGATCGTCGTTCTTTCTAACAGAGGCTTGCATTTTTTGCAGCGATTACAATCAGTCGCCAGCTGTACTGAATGCGCGATGAACCGTGCTCGCTGAGCCTTCTTTTTTATACAACGGGCCGTTTTGCCAACATGCTTCATTCCGCAGGAGAGCGGAATGACATAACACCTGCATCGCATTCGACGTGCCTCATCTCATGGTTGAAGCTGCAACTTAGTGTGGGGCCTTACCCTGTTCACTGACTTTTGCGCATAAACGCGATAGTCTTCTGCGGATCATGAAAGCCACAGGGACATCATGCCTGCCCGCAATCTTTTTAAGACCGTGCGAAACTATGTGTACATAAGGTATGACAACTGGACATGTGTTCTTCTTGTAACCATCAGTCTTGTCTCTTTTTTCCTTTCATTCTTTTAAAACTTCCTCCGAAACCGATGCCAGGAATATATCAGGGTACTCACTATACTTCAACCTCGTAATCTTTTGGTTAAGTCCATGCTCTACCTTGTGCAATTATAACCTTCTGATGCTCTGAATTATACACGCTTGCGCGAAGGGCCGTTTAGTTAACTTTGAGTGTCCGGAAGCATGTCTTAAATTTGCATTCTATCATTTAGTCTTGTACAGCCAACACGTGTGATCTGCGCCCTCATTAATTTCTAGGTATAAAAATCAAATTTTAGATTTTTCCGGCAGTTCAACGCTGAAGTTTAATCTCTTGAGCAAAGTTTCAAACAGACTGATAACCAAGCTGGGGTGGACAGAACTGCGTGCTTCCGCGGAAAAGGATAGCAAAAAATCGCCGGCATAGCGGAAACAGACCAGCACCGTTATGGCTTCCAACTGATGCTTCAATGCTCTATTTTCGTTGATCATGTATAGATCAGACAGGATTGTCGCCAAACAGGAGCCTTTGTAGGTCCCAGTGCGCTGCTCAAAAGTTCGCTTTCGAATGCGACAAACAGAGAATCCAAGTACAGCTGAAACAAGTAATAAAAAGCACGAACACTGGCACCTCATTGATTATAAAATTTTCTTGGTCCAAAGCACTCGATAGCTTCCTCGACGGCGGCCATAGCAGCAGGCTTTGGGGTTTTGTAATACATATGGTGAACGTCGTGGTGAGGCAACTCACGGTGCGGTCTTCTCTTAGGAATTCAACGAATGTTTCCGATCCCTGAACTCTGTACGGGTCGCTTACTAACTAAGATGATAAGTGCTGTTGTAGGTATCGCACCAAGAACCTTTGCCAGGTCTCTCTCTTCCACAATCATTCGCAAAAGGTTGAGAATTTTGTGCGTTTTTAATATGTATAAGAGTCGAAGGGAAAGGTTTTTTTTTTATCTCACTTTCTTCGCTAGTCTCTCCAGACCTAATTTTTCACAAATACTAGCTGCCTCTTTTTTCTGCTTTCACCGTTTTAGACGCGGATGCTACCCTTTCGAAGTGCTTGAAAATTACCTCCTGTGCCTTGTGCAAAAACTGTTTTATTAAAATGGCAAACTGTCCTGTCTTGTCCGATAGGTGAAGCGTAAGATTGTTGTCCTTAAAAAACTTGGTGTAATTGAAAAGGCGTCCACCGTCTCGAGGTCGGGAATATCGCTCGACTGCCCTCACTTCTCCATCGACTACAGCCGGTCTGAATTTTTGTAGAAGACTATTTGAGATCGAGTGAACCATTCCCAGGAGTTGGGTTCACGTGGCGTGGGGCAGCACGGCAAACTTAGGGTCCTTATTGAGGGTGTTCTCTACCGCTGAATTCACCTGTGTTCCGGAAAGGTTGATTTGCTCTATGTTTCATTCTTCAGTTGTGCCTTCCTTGGAAGCGTTGTGGCATGGTGCACTGTTCCTGGGCATGGCTCGCTCACTCTCAAATACAGTTCTGGAAAAATTTAGACTGGCCGTGGTCGATGAAGAAGGAGGGGTAATCTAAATGCAGTCACTGTCGAGGAAATTACATCTGTAATAAGCGCACTGCCAGTTAATAAAGCGGCTGGGCACGACAGTATTCAGACTGCAGTTTTAAAGCATAATATCGACATTCTGTCCAACCCACTATGCCATATATTTAACCATGCTATAGAGACTAGTTGCTACCCAAACATTCTAAAAATCGCGAAAGTTGTGCCTATTTATAAATCTGGAGACGAAAACAACCCAAGTAGTTATCGTCCAATATCTGTACTAAGCATTCTAAATACTCTTTTTGAGAAACTAATTGCCATTCAACTAAAAATATTTCTTAGTCAGTATAACATCATCTGTCACCAGCAGCACGGTTTCGTCCCAAACAGGTCGACCTCTACAGCCGTTCTAACGCTTTCCCAGTTGATAAATTCAGCTCTTAATAAAAACGAAATCGCAATTGGTATAATTTTAGACCTGAAGAAGGCGTTCGACACTGTATCACATCCAATATTACTGAGGAAACTAGCCGCCTATGGGATTGTTGATGACACACTGCAATTTTTCACCAGTTACTTATCAGGTCGACAACAGAAAGTGGTAATTAACAACCTTGAATCTACATATAGCTATATAAAATGCGGAGTACCCCAAGGATCTGTCCTGGGGCCTCTACTGTTTTCGATCTATATAAATGATCTTCCAGGTTCAGTCTCGCTTTCGCAGGTTCTCATGTATGCAGACGACACGGCCCTCATATTCACAGGTAAATCGGTTTCTGCGATGCAAGACGACATGAGGCAGGATTTAATGACTGTTTCCAACTGGTTCAGTAACAATAGATTAACATTGAACGTTGCGAAAACTAAATATGTCGTCTTCCATACAAGAAGAAGAAACGTTGACTTTAACCATATTAGGATTTCCTTGAACAATTGTATAATCGAATCAGTTCCTTCATTTAAATATCTTGGTGTTATCTTTGACAATAACCTTAACTGGAAGAATCAAGTGAACAGCGTTTGTAATAAAGCTGCGTTTGGTTGCTACGTCCTTATTAAGGCTAGACAATACTTTCCTCGCAACATATTACGAAGCTTGTACTTCTCATTCGTTCATTGTCATATGAGTTATTGCTGCGAATCATGGGGCCACACATACTCAACTTATCTCACACCTCTGCAACGGTTACAGAAGCGAGCACTAAGGATTATAACATATTCTCCATTGCATCATCCAAGTAACAATCTGTTTGAAGAAGTTCGAGTACTAAAATTTTCCGCCCTACGCGACTATAAAATCTCCCTTCTAGTAAACTGCATGTTAACAACTAACTCTCCACTCCCGATGAGCTTATTCACTTTGCCTGTTCGCAACACAAGACATGCTGCTAATGGTAATTTTAATCTTCCGATCCATCACAACACATACGGTGAGAGATTAATCGAGTTCATTGGGACGAAAGTCTGGAATACATTGCCATTGGAAATAAAGCTTGCCAGAAATTTTAAACTATCTTCTAAATTATATTTCTTGCATAATCAAGTAATCATGTGATTTCCTTTTTGTGTTTCTGTGTTTCTTAAAATGCCGGTGTATACCTTCCTTGTACGTTTGCCAAAATGCCTTGTTTTTGCATGCGATCGGACACTGGATGCTTTTGCTGTGATAATTCGCTGTTTTCATTTTTTTTTCACTTTACATATTTATGTGGTTGCCTAAATGCCTAAATGACTTGATTTGTATTGGACCGGACACTAGCCATGTAGGCTATCGGTCCAAATATTTTGTACAATTTTTTTTTGTGAAATATGAAATAAAGCTTCCTTTGATTGATTGAAGCGAAATTTCTGGCCTTTTCAAGGACACCTTTCCAAGGACCACAATCTTAAGCTCCATCTATTGCACAAGACGGGACAGCTTGTCATATTACCAAAACAACAGTTTTTGTAATATGTCATGACATATTACCAAAACTTGCCGTTAAGCTCTGCCTGTAATTCATTTATTATGTTTTGCGGCTCATCTCCTGAGTGACTTAGCAAGGCAATGTCATCAGTGAATGGCAAATTACTAAGGTATTCTTCATTAACTTGTATCCCCAACTGTTCCCAATTCAGGCCTCGGAATACCTCCTGTAAACAGGCGGTGAATAGCATTGACGAGATCGTGACTCGTTGCCTGACACCTTTGTAATTGAAGTTTGATTGCTAATTTTGAGAAGCACTATGGTAGCTTTGCAGTAGTTGTACATATCTTCCAGCATTTTGACGTAAGATTATTCTACACCCTGATTCCGCAAAGCCTGCTTGACTGCGGAGGTTTCCACTGAGTCCTTTCGTTTCGTAATCACTCCCTTTAAATGAGTGAACGCTGTATCTAGGGATTGGTAATATTCTGAGCATTTTTCTATCACTTGATTGATTTTGGGCGAAAACTTGAGAGACTCCCCGGAGCAAAAAAACCACATGTGATTGTCAAGCATTATTCAGAAAAAAATTCATTGGCTGGTGGACATTGATGTCATCATGATGAGGGCACTGCTCTGGAATATAAGCCTCGATCTCACTTTCCCCAGCATTCAAGGCGGATGTATGAACATCTTCGAGTGTTATCGCAATGCGAACGCATAATGCACTTAGAGGTTCCTGTGTATGCTTTTGCTAAACGTTAACATATCCTAAGTGCAAATAACCCGCATGGCATTATATAATAATAACAATATTAATTAGTTTTTGGGGAAAGGAAATGGCGCAGTATCTCTCATATATCGTTGGACACCTGAACCGCGCCGTAAGAGAAGGGATAAAGGAGGGAGTGAAAGAAGAAAGTAAGAAAGGGTGCCGTAGTGGAGGGCTGAGGAATAATTTCGACCACCTGGGGATCTTTAACGTGCACTGACATCGCACAGCACACAGGCGCCTTAGCGTTCCTCATCCTTAAAAACTCAGCCGCCGCGGTCGGGTTTGAACCCGGGAACTCCGGATCAGTATTCGAGCGCCCTAACCACTGAGCCACCGCGGCGGGTAGCATTACTGCTGATAAAATAATGTGACGCATATTCGTCATAAATATCTTCAGCCCCATATTAGCAGATTTGTATAACCTTTTTATCTGTACAGCCATTTTGGCTTCCAGTATACAAGTTGTCCGTATGATAGCTTGATAAAAATGTATTTTCATGTTTTATTCGCATCAAGCCTGATCTTATAACGTCCCAGCAGTATGCCCCCAAAACAACGCAACCGGGCTGGCACTGAGGGTTCATAAGGAAAATATTCAGGATGATTTTGGGGAAATCCAGAGCATTAATAGTGCCTTTTTCATGTCAGTCAGGCTTTCGACCTTACCAGCCGCCCAAAATATTCCTCTCACTACATTCCAGTATGATTATAAAAAAAAATTGGTTCAGGCAAGAAATTATTCCTGGTGGCTCTAAAGGCAACATTTTAAGCCGTCTTCTTAAATGTGTATGTCAAAGTTATTGGATATCTTTACTCAGATGCTAAGATGAGCCTTTAAGCTGATGATACGAGTGTTGTGAATCTGTAGAATTCACATTCACAACACAGACATGGCAGGCAGGGTTCATATTGTCACGGACTAGAAAACGACAAAGTAGGCAGGGGCGCGGCACGGAGCGCTCGCGCTAGGCCCAACGCCATTAAATCAATCCATTGCCATCTCTCATGTAGTCCTGCTTTCACCTGCTTGCCGTCACGTAACATTTAGTGGAAGTGCGAGTTAAATCCCCATCCTGGTCCTGTAGCTTCGGCGTCCTGCGTGTGCCGAGGTCATCGGTCGTGTATTCCTGTCCGCACCGCCCGGCAGTGCCCCAGCCTAGCAGACCAGAACCGACCACGCCGTTCACCCCAGCCCCTACCAAAAGACACGACGGCATGACGACGCCACCACAACTGGAACCTATGACCCCTCCCATTCTAGAAGCCGCCAACATATTCGAACACAGCCCGAGCCCATGCCGTTCGGTGTGTTCATGGGCTTCGGCCGTCCGCTCAAGGTGACCTATGCACGGCCCAGAAGCTTCCTGGACAAGCGCTCATCTGATCATGATCTGCTCATCTCTTTCATCGTGACGACAAGCCCTGCATCTTCTTCTCTTCTGTGGTCATCCCTCCGGTCACGCCAATCGTCATCGTTTCGTCTTCGCGGCCGTTATTCTAGTTCGCGCGATCGGGAAGATCGCTCGGCAGCCCCGGGTAGTGTCATGGACTAGAAAACGACAAAGTGGGCAGTGGCGCGGCACGGAGCGCTCGCGCTAGGCCCAACGCCATTAAATCAATCCATCGCCATCTCTCATGTAGTCCTGATTCCACCTGCTTGCCGTCACGTAACAATATATGACAGGTTGTGTTACTTCACCCTTACACAGGGTTGAGCAGTAAAGCTCCTAGTAAACCTTTTGGCAGAATTATTTCAAATGACAATCTGTGTTCGTCAGATTGATTCAAATTACTCATCTGAAATTCGCTATTTGTCTGTACCTTAATCTAATTTAATCTAGAGAACAGAAGCTGATGCCGAGGCATCGAAACAAAGAAAAGAAAGCACTGAGGTTCTTGGAAAATTACCAATACAGAGCGCCTACTTCACATAAACTTTCACCGCTTTTGTGCTAAATGTAAAAAATATGCATAAGTACAGTTCTTTCCGGTAATATCATTTAAGAATACAACGTCAGGCTTTGCTTTTTACGAAAATGGCAAAGCTATTCCTTAACGATTCTATCTACGGCACACGAAAAAGAACAATGGAAAGGGAATAAATGCGTGACAACTTATGAGCAGCAATTGCATATAATCAGTATGTCGCGAACACTGAAGGAAAAAAAAGGACCATAATAATACTTTTAATTTCACACTTTTTGCTTTTTAATAACATTTTATTGTTCGTTCGTATCTTTGCGAGCTTAACACTGTTTTTAAGCCTGCATTTCCAACCATTTGTAGAGGCGGCGTGCAGCTGTTATGACGCAGAGCGTCAAAGCGTCGAAGCGTGTGCAGCCCTGCAGACGAGAGGTGCCCGGCAGGGGTCTTTGGACTTCAGTATGAAGGCTCCTCATTTTTGTGTAATCTTTTCTGCCTCCCCACTAGGCTCCGGGTGCTTTGCGGTTACATTGACTTGAGCGAGTCCGTATTAAACTAAAAAAAAACATTGAATATCACCGCATTAAAACAGCGTTTTATAATCCGTCGCTAGCGGTTCTGGAATGTCAGCACGACATGCAATGCTCTTTATCTCCTCTGTAAAGCTTCCTGTTCAATTTGATGTTAGAAGCTCAATTTCCAGATATCAAAACAGAGAGACGACAACTACCACTTAGTGGCAATGGCTCATAACGCACAATTCAACACCAACTCTTTTCCACGCGAAGTTTTGAGTCGCAGTGGACATTAACGGCTCTGCATTCTGAGCTGGGTAATGCGCGCAAGTTTCAGACTTTTTCACTTCCCCAAGCCGCCCCGGTGGTACACTGGTTATGGCGCTGTGCTGCTGACCAGGAAGACGCCGGTTCGATCCCGGCCGCGGCGGTCGAATTTCGATGGAGAAAGTTTAGAAGCCCGTGTACTGTGCGGTGTCAGTGCGCGTAAAAGAACTCCAGGTGGTCGAAATTTCCGGAGCCTGAGTTGCTTTCGGGCGTGAAAACCCCATTAACCAAAACTCTTTTTCGCCTGTGTGCGTGGGTCGTTCACTAAGGCCTGGCCACAAAATGAAGTATTTTTGGGCAATGCTCGGCTTTTAAAAATGCCTGGGTGCGCATCACAAAACTTCGCGAACACTTCCTTTCTGAGGCACTACCAGTCCAGTACCTTTTAAGAGCAACCCTGGCATTCACCAGTTAGGGCTCTGGCTTTCCAAAAGGGCGCCAGATAGCAAAGATAGCTTGGTTTTTCCTGGCAATCTTTGCGACACAATAAGCGGTGAGATTCAAAAGCATCGTCGGCTTCTTGAGCGTCTTTCTTGTTTTTTCATGGTTATTCCCGGTTTCAAGCCTATAAATGTACGGTTCTGGGTAGGAAGACTCTTCTGAGAAAGCCACTTCTTCGGCACCTAACTTGTCGGCTATTATTGGCAATCGCAAAAGCGCGTGAGCACTCACTAAACGCTTTCCCAGAACATGCGTTGCTTGAAATAGATACAACCTGAGCGGCTCTCATAACCGTTTTATTGTTGTCGGTGTCATCTCAGTGGCCATTTTAGTGAAAAATGAAAATCGGTTTTTGAGAAGAGGAAATGGCGCAGTAACTGTTTCACACATCTCGGTAGACATCCGAACCGCGCCGTGAGGGTAGGGGGTAGGGGTAAAGGAGGGAGTGAAAGAAGAAATGAAGAAAGAGATCGCGTAGTGGAGGCCCTCAGAAAAATTTCGACCACCTGGAGAAATTTATCTTGTACTGATATCACACAGCAATCGGGCGACTTTTGCGTTTCGCCTCTATTGAAATGAGGCCGCCGCAGTCGGCTTCGATTGTAAACAGAAAACAGTATACCAGAGGCTCTGAGCCTAGCAAAATCGTCTAGTGGATGTCCGAGAAGCTGGCCTAGCGCAAGCGCACCCGTGCCACTGTTCGATCATCGTCTTCTTCTAGGTAGTACTAATTCCAATTCCAATTTCATTTATTTCCCAGAAAATTCTGGCTGGCTGCCTGGACTAAAAGTTGTAGGTATACAGCTTGACGAGGCCCAGGAAGCCGTTACAAGGAACAGGGGCAGACTCAGTTCAAAATCGTTACAAGTACAGAAACAAAAGGACCAGATACGGTTGAAAATCTTTACATACGCAAAATGAAAAAGCGAACACAAAGTCAGGTTACAGTTTTCACAAAAACAGGACAGTCATAAAGCACAAAATCATCATTAATGAAAATACTGAAATGCAAAAAACAAATTTGCAAAAACATACAAGGGAACAGCTCTACTTGGGCGCGAGGAAGTCAGGAATTATTTCTGAAGAAATAATTCACGCAATGTTTTCTTAGGGTTAATTATATCTTTATGTCTATTTAAAAATATTGGAAGATTTTGCTACAATGCTTGTAACTTATAGTCAGTGCGAAAAGGGTGAATTAACCAAGTGTCTGTGTTGCGAGTATTAACTGTGTGGTGGCCGTTCAGTTTCAATATCTCAGTGCCTTCTATCACTGACGGAAAGGATAACGACAGATGAAATGAAAGCAATATACGGAATTCATACAATTTTGAATGGTTAACACAATCAAAGTTTCAAAAGCTTGCCGTGTGTTGCTTAGGTAATCAAGATTGGCAATGTGACGTATGGCTTTCTTTTGAAATTTTTTCTCGGCTGGTTTTAGTAGTTGTCAACCAGACTAATGAGAAATAACTTATTTGCGACACAAATAGTGCATTATATAATTGAAGCCTTATTTTAGCTAGAGGGAATGACCGGCAACGAGCAATTGCACCTGCCACAAACGAGAGTTTTTTTGTTAACTTCTAGACTTGAAAATTCCATATAAGGTGTCAAGAAAATGTTACTCCTAGTATGGTGCGTTCGTGAACAATTTCAATTTCTTCACCACCACAACTGATGTTTTCTTCTATGCGACAATTTTTGTTTCTTGCACAAAATAACATAACCTTCGTTTGTGTAGGATTACTTTTTAGTAGATTAACATCAGATCATTAATGGAGACGATTAAGAAGTTGATTACACTTTGTAACTAGTTCCATTACATCAGGACCACAGAACAAAATCGTGCAGTCGTCAGCGTAAACATCTAATTTTAAACTTTTGTCAATGTTCACAATGCTGTTTATAGACATTAAATAGAATAGGGCCTAGTACACTTCCGTGAGGTATTCCTCTGATTATAGGTAGTAGAGATGATTGGTGGTTTCTAAGACACACACACTGTTGTCTGTCAGCGAAGTAAGATTTTATCAAAGATAAAGAGTTGCCACGAATTTCATAGACTGAGAGCTTATGAGTTAGAATACAGTAATCAAGGGAAATGAAAGCCTTACTAAAATCTATAAAGAGGCCAACGGTTATAAAATTATTTTCTATATTTTGCAGCATGCGTTCCTTCAACCCCAATAAAGCTAGCTCAGTTCAACGTCTTTTTCTAAAGCCGAACTGTGCATCAGAAATGAGATGATGTTTCTCAGAGTCGGTGAAAACGATAGTGCAATATTTTTTCGAAACCTTTAGCAAACGTGGGGGTAATTGATATTAGACGGTAATTTTTTGGCAAGTTTTTATCACCTCCTTTATATTCAACCGACACCCTAGACTTTTTCATTGTAGTGGGAAATTCTCCCGATTCAATAAATAACTTGAAAATATACGTAGGTGGAGTCGTTATGTACTCTAAAATATACTTAATGGGTTTGATTTGGATATTAATAATATCAAGCGCTTTACTGTTGTTCAAGGACATAAATGTTCTGTAGACTTCTGCCTGATCTTTCGGTTCAAGAAATAATTTCAGCGAGTGAGCGTCCTAAATCTTCGCTAGTTATGTAACTCTTAGTGTGTGCTGAAGATCCAATGAAATGTTTATTGAAAAATTCGGCAAGAGCACGACCGGTAATAGTTGGTTTCTATAAATCAGTTGATCAGGGACTTCATCTTTTTTATCTCTTCCTAGTGCACTATTTATTACTCTCCACGCTGCAGCTGATTGGTGCCTATAGATGTTCACAAAACGTTTTTCGTAGTAATTAAGGAACATTTCCTCGTCGTAGTTCAGCATTTAATTTACTTCTGGCAGTTTTGAATTTTTTAACACATCAGGACTTTGCGTTTTCACAAATGTATGAAAAATAGCATTTTTCTGCTTTATAGCTTTTAAATCTATGGGGGTCACCCAAATTTTTTTGTCTTTCTTTATAGCTTAAAGATTATTATTGGGAAGGGTTTGGAATATATTTGAGAAATCATTTCAAGCAATCTTAAATACGCATCAGTTCCATTCGTTTTACTATATACCGAGGACCTGTTTTGTTGGCGAATGTCATGCTGAAATGCTCTCAGGGAATCATCAGTTATATGCTGCACAGTTATCTCCTCGGAACAACTTCTAACTTTCATTACAGGGCCACAAAACATCAAAATTGGGCAGCCATCATTGATGTCAGATGTTATTGTGCCAGCACAGTGAATCGAGGTTTCAGAATTGACAATGAACAAATCTAGTGCACATGAAATGGATAAAGTGACACGGGTTGGTGTATTAATCACACTTACGAAACCCAGAGAATGAACACAAGTTGTAAAGTCCACAACAGTTGGAGTATTAAGCAAAGTATTTATATTGAAGTCTCTTCCACAAGTAAAATGAAGATTATTGCTACAAACATACTCTAGGAGCCGATCAATGAATTCCAAAAACGATAACAAGTTTCCCTCTGGTGGACGATAGATAACAGTTATAATTTCCAAGTCATTTTTTACAGTGAGAAACTCATATTCATTCGTAACCTCGCAAAATTCCGGAAGAAGTTCACACTTTGTACACATCTCTATATAAATCGCAACACCGCCGCCACGTCGAACTTTACGGTTCATAAAAAAATTATTATACCCTTCAAGACGAAGCGTATCGCAGCCGCCATAATATCAGGTTTCAGTCACCATGATTTTATTGAATTTAAAGTAAAACTGGCTTAATAAACAAATAATGTCATCGTGCTTTCCATGAGCAGAACGAGCATACAAGTGTAACACTGTTTCGGAGAACGTTGCTGTGGTCGAATGCATGCTGGTAGTTCGAAACTGTGATATTCCAGTTTAATTTGGTTAAAGTGTGTCTAGGCAATAACAACAAAATCACAGATTTCACTTCGTGTTTTCGCGCTCATGCTAACGTAATAAAAAACTTTCCCTGTAGATTTTTTTCTCATAAGGAAACAAGATGCTTGTGGTCGGTTTTAAAGAGCACCTCAAATCCTCTCGGAACTTTCAGCGGCACAAGTCAAGAATAACGCGGCCTTCTCTTTTTACAGCATATACAACTTGGATTTGCATATTATTAGACAAGATTTACGACTCCTGATAAAGATGCTAGCAAGTATAAAATCATTTTGGGGCGTTAGGGAGGTCTGCCAGGATTTCAGAAAATGGATATTGGAAATAGTATGCTGCTGAAGAAATTCCGAAAAGTAACCTCTTACGACAGTACCGCCTAAACGGATTCATGAAGGTAGAAATCTTCACCGAAGCGTGGCTTACGGTAGTTGAGAAAAACCAAAATTTCAATGTAATCTCGAAAACAAAATTTCACCTGCTATAAAAAAATGGGGGGGACTTTATTGTCCTAAAGTGTGGTGAGGCGAAAGCCTTTTGTGCGGTGTTACTGCTTGAGTCACTGATGTGTGGTTAAGATGTTGATTAAGTACACAGTTGTTGGTGAATAATAAATGCCGGAGACACTGAAGGGCGTCTACGAGGCATCCGCCTGATCTGACGCCTCTCCACAAACACTCTCAGTGACTTCGCGCTAGACAAGATATATTGTGGAACTGTGAAAAGAATGAAAATTAAACTAAGGATAACTCGTCTGCGGAACGGAAGCATCGTGGTTCGGATCCCGCCGTGAACAAGTACTTTTTTTGTCGAGTTGACGTCATTTGATTGACAGCTATAGTGTGACATATTTCTCGGAGGGACAACGATGAGCCATTAAAGGCCTTTGCCTTAACATATCGGAGGAAGAACGAGGGACGCCTCGTCTGCGTCTGTCTCTGCATATGAATACATAGATGCTTCACTGTCTTCACCTCCTGATGCCTCGTTGTCTCAACCTCCTCTCCCAGACTTAGGAAAAGGGACAAGGTGGTTCCGATTGCGCCGCACGGTGCCGTCTGCAGTGTCCACGATGTAGGACCGAGGCTCGTCTGCGGGCCTCTGCACGTTCCCTGTCCTCTTCAGGTCCATCACCCATACTTCATACCCCCCGAGAACTGGAAGCTGATGCACGCCATGTCGCTTGTCGTAGTCTCGAAGCTGCTGCGCACGGTACTTCTTCAAATATCCGGAGTTTGGTGGCGTCTGGCAAGCGGGAATCCAGCATTCCGGAAGCGACGGAAAGCTTTGTCCACAACCGCCTTCCCATCAGTAGTTAAAGAGGGGCTGTAGCCGTTTTTTATTGGTGTTGACCTGTTGGATTGAAGGGTTAGGTAGGGGTCCTGAGTCTTTTTCAATGAAGATTTGATGATTTTCACCACTGCTTTGGCGAGTCCGTTGCTGTGGTGGTAGTGTGGGCTATAGATGATATGCATGAAGCCTTATTTACGAGCAAACCTTGTAAAGTTGGACAACGAAAACTGTGGGCCATTGTCGGAGACCAGAACCTCCCGGATACCGTGGCGGGCGGAAATTGATTTTCAGTGTCTGATTAGAATACCTGAAGTTAACTTTTCCAGACGAGCAAGTTCAGGATAACGCGACTAGTTATCAGTCACGGCTAACCAACAGTTGCTATTGGAAAAAAATTTCCATTGCAACTCTCACCTACGGTCTTGAAGTAAACTCGAAGGACGCGACGGTTCCGATAAATCCACCTCCGCTGTGGGGTCCAGATGCTTCAGCGATGTCAACCCAACGTGACATGCAGACAGACGCCTAGTTTCCCTTCTTGTGGCAGCCTCTGCATGCCCGCGTCCGCGCTGGGCTCAGTAAAAGCGGATGTCGTCCTTTCCCAAACCAACGACACAATGTCGGAACGGTGTCAGCTGAGCGCGGATTTGCTCTCGGTCATCGTTGACGTGAGCAGCGTTCGTGGGGTGCCTTACTTGCTGTCTGCCTGATGCACTTTGTTGACGGTCAGCGTTTCGGGGTGAAGCTCCGCATGCTGTTGACGAACCCTTTCGACCTGCCTGATGAGCTCGAGCGCCTTCGGAAAAGTAAGATCAGCGTCAAGTGGCAGTCTCGCTGGCAATTTATGGTCTTGAATGCCAACGACCAGTTTCTCTCGAACCAGTTCCTCTTGGAGGGCGCCGTAATCACAATGGCTAGAAAGCGTGTGAATATAATAATAATAATAATAATTGTTTTTTTTTGGCCCCAGGAAATGGCGCAGCATTTGTCTCATATATCGCTGGACACCTGTACCGCGCCGTAAGAAAAGGAATAAAGGATGGCGTGAAAGAAGAAAGGAAGAAAGAGGTGCCGTAGTGGAGGACTCCGGAATAATTTCGACCACCTGGGGATCTTTAACGTGCATTGACATCGCACAGCACACGGGCGCCTTAGCGTTTTGCCTCCATAAAAACGCAGCCGCCGCGGTCGGGTGCGTTTTTATGGAGGCAAAACGCAGTTACAAATTCTTCTACGGATTCACCGTTGTTTTGGACCCTCGTTTTGAAGCGTGCCCGTTACAAATGACGTTGCGCCGCGGTATGAAGTAGCTGTCGAACTGTTTTAGGACGTGTACTATATTCTGAGCGTTCTGACCAGAGAGTTCGAAGGTTTCGAAGACATCCTCGGCGTGGTCTCCCATCATGTAAAGGAGCGTGTCCACTTGGTTTGACCATGGTTTGTCGCAGAGACCGGAAGCCATGTAGAAACGCTCGAACCGCTTCCTCCATTTCGGGCAGTCGGCAGCAGTTGTGAAGCAGAAGGCCTCGGGCGGTCGAATGACGAAGGACGCCATGTAATACACTGGCCGCGTATTCTAGACCGTAGACGCTGCTGTGACGTGTGCCATCGTGGATGCGTATTCGAGCGAGAGCAAGCAGCCCCAGTTGGGCTTACTGTGGGAATTGCGTTACTTCTGACAACATGTTGAATTGAGAAAAGCACTACCGTTGAGACGCCAACCGGGCAGCTCTATTCCGGCCTGGCGAATCCCTACCCGAGCCACAAACGCGTGCTAGCCGCCGCGATAATCGCGCGACCGCGCCCAATACAAATTAGGAACCAACCAATTTCTACTATTTTAATTAGCTACGTGAATTACAGCAGTTGCTTTGCCTGTAATCGTCTCGAAGATGTTTAAATACTGGCAAGATGTAGACAAATTTTTATGGTCTGCAGAGCTGAGGATAACTGTCTTTTCGAAATGTATAAACTCATAGGGATATTACCTAAAGCGGGATATACTTATCTCAATCAATAATAAGGCTAACCATTATATTAGAAATCTTAATCAGTAAACATCAGTTAACCAGCCTACTAGTTAGCCCATCTCAGCTCATCTCTACGAACCTCTGCTACTGAAAAAGCATGCTTTTAAAAATTGCAGGACATCGTAGGTGAAACAACCGATATACTGCTCTCGTTCTTTTAAAACACAGAACTTAATTTTTTTGCAGTGAAGCTTGCATGAGCCAAATTAAAAACCTTTGGACAAAACTGCACTGACACGAGCAGTGACACTCAGTGCGTGGTACTGTCGCTTAAACAGAAAGGAAGCAAGGCTGATCCCCTTTCAGGTTTCCCACAACGCAGTCAGTGCAAAAGAGCCCTTGCGGCTAAATAACCGCTTGCCAAAATGAGATATGTGGAGCACCCTGCTATAATGTAAACTTGATGTGCAGCACCTTAGAAGCATATACCTGATGTGATATGCTCAACGAAGCTGAATGTCGCCTTATATTGTTACGTGGTGGCCCGCCGAAGATTGCGACGAGATGACTGATGGCGATGAAATAATTTTATGACTGCTGGCCTAGCGCCGCTCCACCCCGCGCCGCTGCCAGCGTGAAGGTGAAGCTGATTGCTTTGTGGCCCGCGGCCACTGAACAATCGTCGCAGTCGTAAATAGAAGACACCGACTAAGGGACCCCGGCAATGATGATGGGCTTCAGCAACGGCACAACAGAAATGGCAATGTGGTGAAGTGCTGGCCACCACGGTGAAAGGGATGGCCGAATGAGCCCCGATGCACGAAGCCTCCGGGCCGCAGATTGCCAGGAGCCAACGGCCGAGGCCATTGAACGCACCGAACGGCATTGGCAGGGGGCGGTGTCCTCGCGTGTGGGCAGCGTCTGGGGTCGGTCTGGTCATACCTTCTGGTTGCGGCGGCGTCGTCATTTCGTCATGTCTTGTGGTCGGGGCGGGGGATGGGGTGGGGTTGATCGGCGAGGCCAGTTCAGGTCTGGCGGACTGGGGCACAGCCGGGCGGTGCGGACCACGTACCCACAGGCGACGACTACGGCAGGCGCAGCACGCCGAAGCTCCGTGACGAGGATGGTGATGAAGGATCCCAGCTGCTCAAATCAAATGTTACGTTGCGACCAGCCGAAGAATGTGCCTCTGCCTTCCGCTCCTGGCAACATGCGGCCCGGAGGCTTCGTGGACCGGGATTGATTCACTCATTTTTCTTATCGTGGCGGACAGCACTTCACCAGCTTGACATTTATGTTGTGCCATTGCTGAAGCCCCTCACCATTTCCCGCGTCCCTTATTCGGTGTCTTCTATATACGATCCGGATGACCGCTCGGTGGCCCCGGGCAGTGTCACGAAGAACCTTGAAGCGGCGCGGGAAAGAGCGCTCGCGCTAGACCAGCGGCCATAAAACCATCTGATTGCCGTCAGTGACCTCGTCTCATTCTTCGACAGGCCACCACGTAACATTTGATGTGAGGTTGCGTGACAATACCTTTGAGAAGCATAATCGCAGCCTGCTTTTCATTCAGCCGCCAAGTGCAGTGTAATGTAGACATTCAGACGCAACATTTCAAATGATGTCAATTTTTGTTTCTGTAACTGCCCAAGAAGCGCTGATATTGAAACAGTGGTTACGTGTATTGTCTGAAGTTCAACAATTAGGATTACAAATACTAGAAAATAAAAGTGAAACCAGTGTGCTAAATCTAGAGAGGAAACCTCAAATATGCACAAATTAAGATCTGTAATTAATTTGTTATAAATAAATAAATGAAAAAAACGTGGTTGGTGCGTTTTTTGGCGCGTCATTCTCTAGCTTGTCCACAATGGTAGGTAGCCTCCAATTCGTTATTTCTCTGCATTGCCAGAAGAAACAGGTAGACCCTTTGTCAATAGAGTGTTCATCACCTTCAGCAACATGTGCCCCTTTCATTATATTGTGGTGAAATGAAGCACAACGGTTACTGCATATACGCCAAAGAAAGCTATTGAAAGTACAGTTATATGAAATGAATGCCTTCATAATCAATGAGAGGCGAAAAATTATTTATGGTACACTTAAACTCTGGAACAAATTCTGTCAAACTGTGTCAATATATGGTTTAAACGTGAAGAATTGGAATATAGTAATTTATTTTGTGGATAAGATCACTGCTACAAGAAAATATTGGCTTGTTTCCAAACCATTACATACGTAAATATAGGTCTCCTATGATTACTACATACTATTGCAATTGAGGTGTTCCATGCCATATGTAAACAAATGTTGCATTTTAGAGCCAATATTATTTTCCATCAATCGCATAGGTTTTTATACGCGCGATTTCTAATATAGTTAATATCAAAGCTTCTAAAGTTAGGTGCCTGCACCTCTGATAATTCTCGCGCCGTACTGCCACACCAGCGCACATTACTGGAGTCCGTGCTTTGGCCGAGCCCCTGGGAGTTCATGCTACCTCAGCCAGAACGTAGCCGGTGGCAGCGCTTCTCTTGTGTGAGCGAGTCGGGCCTTTGCGCACGTCGCCAAATGAATCGGTATTTGGGCGCTGCAACTGCACCGCCTTTATGTTCGAGTCTATCGCATTCGGTGAATCTAGCCTTCCACTGTTCGCCGCCCGATATCGCCCACAACCTGATATTACTGCCGCGCCTTTCCTCGCCAGTGTGTCGTACCTTGTTTGCAATTTAGAGAATGCAACTGCAGATGCTCTGGAGTTACTCTGCCGGTGCTTTAGCGTTGCTCAGAGTGGGGGCTACTAACATCCTAGATTATCGATCTAGAGCTCTTAAATTAAGCATTTTTCATACTCGAAGCTCTCTGTCGCTGGAGCGCGAACAGTGTTGAAGAACGGGGCCCAGCGTTCAAGCAACGTCCTCCAATTCTCAATCACAGCCCTTGCTGCTGAAGCTGACTTCAGTGCACTGCTGCTATTTGTTTAGTTTCCCTGCACTTCTCATATAAGATGTCCTCAGAAACTGACCTACCCCCAGCAGTAGGTTATAACGGCCGAAAGAACCAATGAAGTTCTATCGTGTAGCCCATCCCTGCTACACTTTTGAGCTTAATTTTCGATGTAAAATTCTTATTTGATAGGGGCAAAAGAAAAAAACAAAATAAAATTGCCTTGCCGCCAATTTGTATGCGGTCGCTAAGGAAAAAAAGAAACTTCGTTTTTGGCAGCTGTAAGCTTGCGCACGAGTCTAATAATTTTCTTGGCGTGTAAAGCAGCGCGGCCAATGGTTGTGCTGGAGAAAAACAATTTTAGGAAGAGTGACTATATGGAAGGAACCATCCTTGCTGGTGGGCCCTTCAATTCAAGAATCCGAAGGCTTCTGCTTACGTGCGGGCTCGTGTGATCAGCAAGGTGCTGATCGCTCACGTTTTAGCAGGACAAAGAAGCTCCCCATAAGGAGGTGTTAACATGGCGTAGAAGCTTCCGGGAGGGCAGGTGAAGGGACTTGAGCTCTCCCGCTCTGAGTAGTTTTGGGTGGGAGTCGCGTTTCACCTTATGGTGGCGATGAAAAGAAACAGCTTGTTGATAATAAAATCACGGTTCTTTGATCACTTGGTGATTCTAACTCGCAAACATTCATGTTCTTTGAGGAAATGAGAAGGTTAACTATTCAGTTTATACATGAATAAAAACAGAAACGAGCAAAAAAACATTACAGCATGACTAAACTGTTGATCAGACGAATTTAGCCCCGGTTCAACTCAGAGAGCTTACTTTTAACCCCTGTGTCTCCGCCCTTAGCGGGGACCGCAACCAATTAGCTAACAAGCAGCCCTCCTAACCAATAACTGGTTAGGGAAATGAACGTAAGGTTTCGGCCAACTACAATTAGAGATTGGGAAAAGAATATCGACTAAAGAATGCTCGGCGAAAGGAACGCAAAAACTCTGCAAATCCCTCCAACAGCCAAACATTCGGGAAGTAGAGGTTGCACCCAAACACACCAACAGCACAGACACCACTCCCATTTCCCACCGCACTGAAATTACTACATTCCTAACCTTGATATCTGCTTTGTCTTCGCACACGTGCATGTGCGACAAGCGTATGAAGAAGGACTATCGCTCAAGAGGTTCGGTTCTCTACAGAAAAAAACAGTCGTCAGGGGAATAACCGCTTCATGGTCACTGGACCCTACGAAGTGGCTCTCCCGCATGCCCGAAGTTCTTCGCAGCCGATCGGTGCCGAACACATGTCGACCGCCGTACCTGTCTGAGTTTCGTAAGGCGGGTTATTCCCTTGTCGGCAGGAAGGACACGAAGACATCCGGCTGCAAGGAGGACCGACGGGGACGGGACGAGTCCCTCTGTTGGCGACGCCGAGTCCCCGGTCGGTGTCCCTCTGAGGCTGAGTGGCTCCACGATATTTTTTGCGACCAAAAAACCGAATGGCGTCAGAGAAAGTTCAACGAACTCGACACCTCTCAAGCAAGAATGGGACACGGACACTCGTTGCTGGACACACACACACACACACACACACACACACACACACACACACACACACACACACACACACACACACACACACACACACACACACACACACACACACACACACACACACGCACGCACGCACGCACGCACACACACACACACACGCACGCACGCACGCACGCACGCACGCACACACACACACACACACACACACGCACGCACGCACGCACGCACACGCATGCTCGGGTGTTCAATTTGTCCACAAACACGCACACACGCGGGCACATTGGTGTTCAATCTAGATCGGAAACCAATCTGCCCATTCTAGAATCCACCACGTCCGGTCGGTGCATCAAACTGACAAAAAAAATTTCTAGCCGCCCAAATCTCGAAACAGAAGACCATGTTTCTTTCTAGCTTTTTCCGCAAGATTGGACAAAAATTCTGGATTATCCAGCACAGCGCCCACTGGAAAGGCTGACGACGCAATCAAATCTTCCTTGTCGCTTTTTTGAAAATCAATACATCACACAGATTCCCTACATGCCACGAAGATATCGGTTGCTATCGCGTCCTCGTTCTCTCCTTCTCTGAATCTCACAGTAGGGCTACGCCGGGGATCGGCTACTTCGCATGCAGCTTCACATCTGGCTTCAGGTGATGGTAGCTGTTTGCACAGCTTGCAGCCGACGTTCTCATGAAAAACAAATTATACTCTCATTCGTTCTCTTCTCGCGATTATCTTCAATGGCTTGCTTCCGCAATTTTGATATTAAAGCATGTTGCTCCATGTTGAAATCTACAGATGTGGATGCATTGTCTACCGCCTCCAATTCCCTACCTGCTGCCGAAACAGTTGCAGTGATTAAATGTGCATTTTCCCCTTCCTCGGCATCAACTGCAGCCTCCTCTTTCCCAGGCGGCTTACAAACTACTGCAGAAACTTTTGCAGCTTCTAGATCTACCTGAAGCTCTTCTGGAGCCTTGGGTTTGTCTCGAGGAGATTCATGAAAAATTCTGATTTTATTCATCTAGGTGGTCTCTTTCTGGCTGCTCTAGTAGCGAGTGTGTTTTCGGTGTTACCATCTGCCTTAACCTTCAGCTAGATTTGCTGTCAGAACGCACAGCGCGCGCACAGGCTGGTAAGACAACTCATCTTTCCCAGCTAGATTGCCCTCGACTGCAAAGAGCGTTCTTGCTATCAGTTCCGCCTTCTCCTCGTCCTCGACCTTTACTGCGGCGTCAGAGTTGGCGCGCACAGGCTAGGACACGATGCTGAACTCTTTTCGCGAGCATTACACTAAATGTCTCCTGGGTCTGATCTATTTTTGGTTTCTCTGACAGCCCGTTCATCACAAGAGTGACCCGATGCTGAAGTCTTTTTCGCGAGCAATACAGTCAAGTGTGTTGTGCGTCTGATCTATATTATGCTTCTCTCACAGCACGTTCGTCACAAGAGTGACTAACGCCCTTATGTCTATCTCTTCTCTCACGGCACAGAAGGTTAGGCCCTGCTGACTAATCGCTGCAGCCTTCACAGCTGTAGTCAGCGGAACACACGTCAGATCAGCGTCCACTGCCTAGAGAACCGTCCTTCCTATTCTGTTTCATCGGAGCAGTCAACCCTAGAAAGTGACTGAATCGTTTCTCCTGTTAGCGCTATTTCGGTCCCTGAATCCACGCAGGCTTCAGAACACTGACCTTCGGTACACAGCTCTCCGTATGCCAGATCCTTCGTCCCTCCTGATTGACTAACCTTATTAACAGTCAGCTCCGACTGGGAACGTAGCTATCAGGTGCCAGTACCTGAGCTAGTAGCTCGCACACATCTCTCCTCAGCGCGGGAACGTCTTGTGCTTGCCTTCAGTACGGACAGTGGATCATTGAATGCGCTAATTACATGCAGTAAAAGCACTGAACTGCCGCAAATAGGACCTCGCCTCAAAAATATGAGACTTTCGTGCGATGCCTTAGCTTCAACTGCACCTGTGCAAGCTTTGTCTTTACAAGCTCAATTAGGAGCTTCAAAATCTCAATTTCAAGCAGCTTCTCTGCCTCCTCCTGCTCAACACGTCGCATTATGCCCTCCCGATCATACCATACAGCAGGCATCTCAGTTTTCCGTGCTATCGTTTCTAGCACGTAAACGCTACACCGACATGGTGAATTCAGAGAAAGCAGAAAGGTCTCGTAACTCACTTGTTCCTCACCTCTGCCACGATGATCTCGCCGTCCTCAGTGACGACGACAGGCTCCTCGATGCGGACGACTTGAGCCCTGGATCTCTGAGCAGCTCGCTGACTTCAACCCCAGCAGTTTGCTGATTTCTACCTAATTTGACTTGATCGCCCGGTCCTTTTCAGCAGCTCACTGACTCTAACCCTTGATGGCTTGTATATGCCTGGCTCCTTCAGCTCCTCGCTGATTTGAGCCTCTGACGTCCTCTCAAACTCGACCTGAAGCACTCGACGTCAGTCTTTTGGCGCAGCTTCACGTTTTGTCCTTGAGGCAAACTGCACTTCAGCTTGTCTACCAACTTGTTCTTCGCACCGTCCGAGCAATGCCTCCAGTAGAAAGACGTTGCGACCCTGTCTCCACTGCGCCAGTTGCGCTTCCCCTCCTCATGGAGATGAGCGGAAACACGTTGTTGATGATGAAATCGGGGTTTCTTGACGACTTAATTGGTGGCTTTAACTCGCAAACACTCAAGTTACTCGAGGAAAGAAGAAGGTTAACTATTTATTTAAAACATAAATAACACAAGACGAAACGAGCAAGGGGAAAACTATTTACAACAGGACTAAACCGTTGATCATAAAAATTCAGCCTTGGTTGAATCCAGAGCGCTTACTTCTAACCCCTCTGTTTCGCTCTTAACGGGGACAGAAACCAGTAAGGTAACACGCGACCCTCCTTACCAATCAATGCATTGAGAATGGTAATAAGGTGTCCGCTAACTAATATCCGATGGGGGATGTAATTTCGGCCAAGCAATGGTCGGCGAAAGGAATGTCAAAACCCTTTAATTCCCCTCTACCAGCCAAACAATCCTTAAAGGAGAGATAGCATTCAAACACACCTACAATACAAAAAGGAAATAAGCGCTTCACGGTAGCTTGACGCTACGAGGTGCCTCTCCCGCATGCCCGAAGTTCTCCGCAATGCTTTGGTTCCGCACACATGTCGACCACCGTACCTTTCGAAGTTTCCTTAAGGAGGCTTATTCCCTTGACCGTACGAAGTACACAAAGACTTTCGCTGCAAGAAGGCGACAAGCGGACGGGACGGGTCCCTTTGTTGCCGACGCGCCGACTACAATGCATCAGCCGCGAAGTCCCCATCGGGTGTTCCTCTTGGGCTAATCCCCGAATACAGAAATCTAACTTGTGTCGCGCTTGGACTTCACTACAAGAAGTAGGATTGAAGCACAGCGGCGACCTCAAAGCGATCGAGACTGCTTTCGCGTTTCATAGAAGCTCAGACCGACTTAGTTCGTTAAGTCAAGTGGGCGCTTGAACGGGAGAGCACTTTGCTCGTCCTTGAACGAGAGTAACGGACAATTTTTTACTTTATCGCACATCGCATGACAAAAAAAGTATAAGTTTTGCTAAGCTTTCGTAAACGCATACTTTCTATGCAAGCTTTTTGGAGAAAAATGCTACTAGCGGGCGCTAAAATAAAGTGTTCTCCGCCTCTTGGCACAGATCATGCTTTCAGCTGGCAACATGCATCACAGCCGCTGTCACAGTTTACGAGAGCAGCAGCCTATTTTTTGCCCTGTGCATTCGTTGGGTTTAGCGCTGGTAAAAATGTCGCAGACACCTTTGTCTTCGGAAGAAAGCACGCCTCAGCATAAGCCAGCACACCCCTTCACCGTCGAAGAGAAGCAGCTCCTCTCATCGCTTGTGGACAGGTTCAAGCACATCATCGAAAACAAGAAGACCGACGTCTCGTCGTTGGTGAAAAAAAATGCAATGTGGTTGGAAATTGCAAAAATGTACAGTTCTACCCATGAGATTACGCGCCGCGATCATCTACAATTGAAGAAATGTTGGATGAACCTGAAGCAAAAATGGAAAGAAGCAATCGCTAAAGAAAAGCGGGAGCGGCACAAGACCGGTAAGCTCGCATTGAAAGTTCTGCATGGCTGGTGCATTTGGGGCGTGCTTACATTTCACTCGCCCGCATGTTTTGTATTCTATGGATAACAGTTCGGTTTACTGAGCGTAACTGCGGTCGTAAGCGTTACGGAAAACATTGGGAGGGGATCTGTGCGACAAGCACAAGAAAATAAGCTCGAAGTGATGCTTTTCGCGACCTATGTTATTAGTTACTTTACGATTACACGTACAGCGCGGCCGTAATAAAACGTGATATTATGCGAAAAAATAATTTCCCTGTGTCCTTACTACTGTATGCAGCTAGCATAATACATACTTCTGGCTAAAGAGTTTACTGAAGTGCATATTTATCATATGTTCCTAAGGCAGCCAAGTAACAGGCGCTACATATGTGTGTTTGCGTTTCATTTCGAGCAGTTGGCAGGCAGTACGAGTGTACTAAGTGCCAACTGTGTAATCAGTGCAAACAGTATTCAAGCAGTGGCATGCACAAAGAGCAGCTGGCCTTTAATGGTTGTTTACATGATTTCGAGCAGGTATGAGCAGTCCTTCATCGAAAGCGACAGCAGCACGGGCTGGCGTATTTGCCGTATTTTTTGTTTGTTCGGGACTAGTTTAATACAACTAAAGATGATATAGAGGCGGAGCGCGAGTTTAGTTGGAACAGTCTGTGAAAAATTGAAAATTGTATAATTGACTGATAAATACACTTCATTGTTGTTTAGGAGAAGGATCACAGCCTGCCTCTATGAACCCCGTGAGCGAGCAGGTTCGGGCCATTGCTAGCCACATGGCCACCAGAATCCTCAACGAGTTTGACAGCAATGGGGCATATCAGCCCCCCGTCAAAAGTTTTCCTGTCGTGAGGCTCCTGCAGCCGATGATTGACGAGCCTGTTGACATGGAGTTTGGCTATGCTGCTAAGGTGTTGTGTCTGTGGAATGTGCTGGAATATTAGGAAAGACATTTCCTTCCCGGCTCACTTCTTGTAGTGTCGCAGGCAGCAAGCAATTTCACAATATAACTGCATTTCTGTTTCTTTTGAACACCCTCTGCTCGAAACGCTCTGAAAAACCCCAAGCGTATTGGCTCCCTTCTTTTCCTGCCTCGCTTAGATCCACAAAAGGGTACGTGTGTGTGCAATGATCCTTAACTGATGCAATAACAAATGCCAAATATCTTTTATTACGACTGGTTGTGTAGTGAAAGAGGCTGCTAAAAGCAAACATAGTGAAATGAGCTCAAAAGCAAAGTGTATAAAAAGTTGGAAGTGCCTATCGTGGCATGCATTGATAGTGGTGCTGGAGGTACTCAGGATTTTGCACAACCCAATTAGACGACTCCTTGTACGTGTCTTGTACATATCAGCAAAGAAGTAAACATGCAACCTTAATTTTGAGTTTCTTTTTCTTTAACTGTACCCACTCAGGACATTTTCATGCTTGCATGTCTGCAGCGCTTAACGTTTGTTCATCATGCAGCCACTAACTTCTATCACATTTGATAATTTTATTTGCAAAAGTAGTAAACATTTGGCATTTGTATTGTACTTCATTTTGATGCTCATTTCTGGCTTTTCTCTTTTGTGTTCTACTGAAGTACGCTGCTGTGTACTTTGCATATCTAGCATGACCTTAGAAAAATTTGGGGGATTTCGAAAGTAGCACCACTCATAACAACATTTTAGAAAACAGGCAGACTGCAACAACTTGCATGAAGGCAGCATGGGCACGAAAAATGGAACAGAAGTGCTCACAGTGAACGGAGCATCGTCAGTGCCTTTCTCGAGTCTATTGTGTTGCGATGTAAGCATGTCGCAATACTCACTTGCCAGTTTTACATACTTTATTTCTTTACAATGCACAGCATGTGAAAAGAAAGGTTCCTGTGCGGGCAGTTGCAATGCTCATTACAGGAAATGCCATCTCCGAGGTGGTGGAGGCCGAGAACATTTGGGCAGTTTTGTTTTGTAGTGCAGGAGAGCAATGTGAAGTCAGACGAAGTGCCCGGACTACAAAGTATGTGGAACTAATGAGTTCATCGCATACTAGCAACTTGGATTCCCCTTATTTCACAACTCCTTTTGCTTACTGCAGATTACCCGTGGGAAGATGCCAGCCCCGCTGACCAATCACAGCCACCAGCCGCTACTGTCAATAAAAGTGGAGAACCTGCATCAGCTCCAGAAATAAATGACCATATCCTCGCCAGTTGTGCAGCCCAGTACCTCCTCCACCTCCAACATAGTTCCACTTGCTTCTGGAGCTGAAACGGGGTGCACCACTGCTGCTGCATTAGCCAGTGGTGACAGCTCCGGGGCTACAAGGGGGCGGATGGCCCTTTTGGAAAAGACACTAGTTGAGAGAACGAGGTGCACGCGGGGCTTCTGAGGGAGGACCACACACTTCGCCTAAAACTCCTCCAGGAAGACCATGACATCAGGATGCATGAATGGACCAGAAAGCAAAAGTTTTTTTGAGCAAGATTAAGAGCTCGAGCTCCTCAAACTAAAAATATGTACTTTTAAAACAAGAAGCAGATATTGCATTCCTGCACATCTAAAAACATTAAAGAGCAGCAGCCTTGCAAGGCGCTGTGCAGAAAAACACCACAAGGTTGAATAAATGCAAATTCTGGGTGTATAGCAGGCGTCCTGTGTATCCTGCTTGATTCAAATAAATCATTACTTAATATTATTGTTAAATGTGACGAGTATGAATGTGATCCTATGGCGCCCCACACTGCATGTATGCATGCATGAATTGTTCAAAGTGCATGACTGGGTCGATGAAAGTATGCTTTGCTGCCGTAAGAGAAACTCCTGCATCCTCAGCTTGACCTGCGTATTGGCTCCAAAGTGCTGACTATTTAACTATTCAGTTGTGGCATTTGGCACAAGCACTGCGACTACTAGTGAGCACAACTACTTGCAGATTGCAAAGCCGTAGCAGTGGGAACAGCAGATAACAGTCGCCACTAGTACCTCCGCTATTTTCTTCTCAGCACCTAGCATTACATGCTCGAGTGCCGCGACTTGAAAAGGGCGCTTCAATGATTGCGTTGAAAAGCTGCACAGTACAAGTGAACTCTTCATACAGCCTGGTGGAAGAACATATCCTAACAAGCACTCCAGAAAAAATAGAGAGAGAGAGAATAAACTTTATTGACACAAGGTAATTAAGCGGGTGGTTCACCACGCCGGGAAACCATTGTCGAATACGGCCCTCCAGGCCTGACCGATCAGCTGGCGCTGAAGAGGGAGCTCTGTGTGAGCCAACACCGCCTCCCACTGCTCATGGCTGAGTTCCTGTAAACTGTACGCTTTGCGTTGCTCCGGGAAGTTCCAAACCATGTGGAGGATATCGAAAATCTCTCCACAGGCCGGGCATGCCTTTGTTGGGTATTGCGTGGGCCAATTCTTATTGTGTCGGGCTAAATTTGGTAGTGTGCGGTCTTACATGTTTCGCCATATAGTGGCTTCCTGACGAGCGAGGTATTTGTGAGGGGCTGCGTATTTCCTGCGACAATGGTGGTGGTAGTCTATAATTCCACTGTATCTTACTGGAGACGAAGATTCGAACGTCAATGGCGACGGGGCTTCGAATGTATGACCTCGAGCTATCCTTTCAGCCGCCTTCATTGCCCTCTGTGCCTTGGATGGGCAGGGATACACAATATACTGTGACGGGTGTGTGTACCGGGAGTGCGATTCTTCATGATGTGGGCGGCCGCATGGCAGAGTTCCCTACCGAGGTATGCCTTGCAAGTTTGCTGCGAGTCGCTCATAATTGTAGTCATTTGCTCGGTGGCGTGAGCGTGCTTGATGGCAAGCGCGATTGCGACTTCCTCAGCGTCCGCTATACTGTTGCAGCTTTGAACTGTGGCACTGGCTATCTCGTCCCCATGGTTGGTTGTGACGGTTGCTACCGCTGCCGACCGACCTTTTTAGGGGCTGGCGTCATTGTAAACAACAGACCCCTCTAAGCACCTTTTCGGAACACGACTGAAATGAGCAGTGTATTCCACCCACATCACTGCGACGAATTGCCAGACAGGCAATTTAAAACATCCAAGTAGAAAGGAAAAGAGCACTCATTCCAACATGAACGCAGTGTATTCACAAAGAAGTTTAGCTGTGAAAGGGAATGCCGGGTACATGCACTAATCGATGTCCACAATACATCTTTTGAAATACGAGGACGAGTTGGAAAAGGCATGTGGACCATGTTGGAAGCGAGTTTCAGACCTAATGTGACTGGGTTCACCATATTGTGACCGCCGCTAACTGACTGTCGGGTTGATTGGACGCACATAAGAGCCATAGCCACAGCAACAATTCTAGCTAATGCTGTTTAATGAGTGATCAGATCAGAATTGCTACAAAAAACAGACCAATGAACTACGACTCAGCTCCACTTGACAGACACACAGACGAAGCACGTGCTAACTGAAAAGAAGCTTCTACCCAAAGTCTCTGTGTGTGAAATATATAAGTACAAAACCTGCTTGCAAGTTATGTGTACTTAAATCACAGACCAATGCTTGGCCTGGAGAAGAAACTGTTCACCTAATTTCATAGGTTATAACTTCGCTTTCAGTATAACACCACTACTCTGACCCACATTGCAGAGAAACTAGCAGTAGCAGCTGCCTTCTTACGAGCACCGCATGAGTGAACGAAAATAGAAGCATATAATAATCGAGCCCTTCCCATTTGAAGTTTGCTGCAAGCAACTCTGAACAGGTTTTACTTGCCGAAGAGGTGTAGTTTTGGTGAGGCAGTGGAGCTCTTCAAAAACAACAGCTTCACTCTCTCGCCTAACATAGATCACAGAAGGTAGTACCAGCTATGTAATATGATGTACAGCTCTACCTTGATTAAAGACTTCATTTCAAATGACCTTCTCCACATAATGCGTCTTTCCAATGCAGTCCCTCATATGTAATAATACAGAGAAAACTAAAACACGCGGCTGCGGAAGCTACGGCTACCACAGAAACCGCACAGAACCGCAGCACATTTCCGCGATGAAGCCTCTGCAATGGCTCAGTGATTATGATGTCCGGCTGCTAATCGAAACACGAGGGTTCGATCACAATTACTTGACCTCTAATAAAATATAAAAACAACGTAAAACGGAAGCCCATACCATAAATGCTTTTCTGGCTGCGGTGGTCGTATTTCAATGGAGGTGAAATGTTAGCGGCCAGTGTACGGTCTGATGCCAGTGCATGTTAAAGAACCCCAGGCAGCCAAAATTATCCACAGCCCTAACGATGGCATCCTCATAACCTGAGTCACTTTGGAACTTTCAACCCCTTAAAACATGAGCCTAAAAGCTACTTTAACAATGTACAGACTGAAGCTGCCCTCAATTCAACTGCAGAAACATGCAATAGCGGTCTTATTCCCGCTCTAGCATTGGCCATTGCGTATGGGACGCCCATACGGTAGGTGGCCCTTTTGGAGAAGCTGCTCTCGTGTGGGAGCAGCGTGCTTGTATGCAACTCCTGCAAGATAAATACAACGCGAAGAATGGCATTAGAAAAATGGACACTCTATCCACAAATGCAGCTGCTCGGACAAGGAACCGCAGCTTTGTAAGGTGCAACCAGCTGGCAATTAAACGGCCCTCCAAACAGAAGAAATCGGAATATTTTATTAATCCCTGCACAAATGTAGGTGCAATTTTCAAGCATGCACGACACAGTGTACAGAATTCAGCGTTTATTACTCAAATAAAGCTCTTCTGTATAAGCAGCTTCTGAGCCTGTATGCCCGATGTACTGTCAATGAGGCCATCTACAGGTGGAAGGTACGGCGACCGCCTTGCTGCTGTCATGGTGGTGCAGTTGAGTACAGCACTGTCAACAGGAGGCTGCGGCTCCTTCATCAAACAGCCAGAGTTGTGCAGTACTGCACGCGCTGTTATAAAGCAGGCAGCTTGCTTTGGTTTATGCTGCAACCCCATGTCTAGGCAGGGGAAGCGATGTTTCTAAATCCCAAATGCCCTTTCAACACTATTCCGTGTCTTGATATGGGTTTCTGGTACCTGCGTGGGCAAACGCATATTACAGTGCCCTGTACAGGTTGCTATAACATGCCACATCTCAGAGGTGTGGTCAAATAGTCATGCAAAGCCAGTGCCAACATTTTAACTTGGATTCCTTGTGTGTGTTTGCCGGGCCAGGGTCTCAGAGCGTGTGATGAGGTACACCTGGCATCCATACCGAGCGTCTCCCAGCAGCACGCCAGGCACTCGTCTTTCCTCGTATAACACATGCAGGCGGGAATGGTCAAATATTCGGCTATCGTGCACCGAGCCTAGCCAGCTGGCAACGATATCCAAAACTGAAGTTGTGGTCCAGTAAGAGCCTGCATCAAGTCAGCGAAATATTAGTCAGGAAATCTGGGGTCTCGAACAATGCTTTTTACTCCAGGACTTGGGATAAACTACCAATATATAAAGGAAGCTATCTGTAGAGCTCAGTCGCTGCTGATACGGCAGTGCACCACTAAGAAAACACAGTTCTTTGACATTCGTTCTCGAGCAGTAGAAGCACAACACAATAAATGTATTGCAGCACTCGATTTGTGGTCCACATGGTAAATGCAGCTACACTTGAACAATAACTCGGTTCAAAGGAAAAGGCTCAGCCTCGAGCGCAGCAATCTGCACTTAGATACATATTTCGCCTAAAATCACTTGCTGGGCGAGTTGGTACTTCATGCATACATTCAGAGCTCAAAGACGAACACAGACACGAGGGGAGATACCGCAATGCGCCGATTTCAACGATGTTTTTGCTGTGCGCAGCGAATACATATAGAGTAAAGCGGACATGCGCAGAAACGAAAAGGAAAGTCATCTGAGACTAGTAGCAGCGCCAAACCGCAAGGAAAACACATCATCATAGGTACAAGAAAGAAAACATAAAGCTAAAACCTAAAAGTCAGGACGCAAAAAAAAACATAATACCATACCCTAGTTGGAAATTTTTACGACACGACGTTTCTTATCACTTAACAACACCGATGGGATGCTGACACAGTAATCTCCTTTTCCTGCAATATCACCAGCTTCAGCTATCTCTCTGGCAGTTTTGCTGACATACTTATGAAGGACTGTTGTCCTTCCCAAAAAGGAACCATGTTCCTTACACTGTGGCAATCACAGCAGTGTATGCCTAGATGACGGGATGCCCCGATGACACTATTGCTGTGTTCCATCAGCCTCTCGTTGAGACATCTGCCAGTTTGGCCAATGTAGGCTCGGCCGCAGGGCAAAGGTATAGAGTAGCCTACCTCTTTCGCGCACTCTACAAATGGTTGCCTGTGCCTAACAGTGCAGGAGCCGCTCCCAGTAATGGTGTAATTGGTCATTGGTTTTTGGTGGAAACGAAATGGCGCAGTATCTGTCTCATATATCGTTGGACACCTGAACCGCGCCGTAAGGAAAGGGATAAAGGAGGGAGTGAAAGAAGAGAGGAATAAATAGGTCCGTAGTGGAGGGCTCCGGAATAATTTCGGCCACCTGGGGTCTTTAACGTGCACTGACATCGCACAGCACACGGGCGCCTTAGCGTTTTTCCTCCATAAAAACGCAGCCGCCGCGGTCGGGTTCGAGCCCGGGAACTCCGGATCAGTAGTCGAGCGCCCTAACCACTGAGCCACCGCGGCGGAGACCCAGTAATGGTGGTGGGATTTACCTTTTTGCACAGTTTCCACAGCTTCTCTGGTGTGGAAAACATCACATCCACACCTGCTCGTTTCCCTATTTTCTTGAGCGGGTGGGCGATGATGTGCATGTAAGGTAGTACCACCACATTTTTCCTCCAATTTGTGTCAGCCCCGCCGATGTCTGGTACTACTTCGCTGCTTTCTTTGAGCATGTTCTTGGCAACCGATAACAAGAGTGTACACGGGCTAGCCAGTGCCGCTCGCATGGGTCACCTGACTAGGGAACCGGGTCACCTGGCTAGAGAACGCTGAATCCAGTCGATGCTCACATTATTTGTGAGAGCACTGCAAAAGCAAGAGTTTACAAATGCCCGTTTCACTAGCAGAGGAAGCGGTGTTCGATAAAAGGAATGAGGTACGTCTGGAGTGTATAAAAAGTGCGGCAAAAAGATTATGCAGCTCCATGAATTTGGATAAACTTGTTAAGTCCATAGACAAGGCGGAAAAGGTCGGCTTGGAATTTTTCATCGCTGCAAAAATTCATAAAGTGCACTGCCCTCTGCAGGTAATTATTTCTGAGAATGGGACATGGCAGAAGTCGCTTGCAAGGTTACTGCAGCAAAATTTAAGTAGTCTTACAATTGTGGACACTTTCAAGGTGAAGACCTCTGACGAGGTGATCCGATTTCTTAAGGAAAAGCCCAAGGCGAAGCTGTCGGCTTTCTCAGTCGACATTAAAGACCTTTAAAATTATATTCCACAGGACAATCTATTGATCAGTGTCAGGAACTGCATTGACAGACACGTAGTGATTTCGTTTCAGAACAGTTGTGGTTAGCCCGTAGATAACTTTCTGGAGTTGCTTTCAATTTACCTCAAGTCTACATTCGCAGTTTGCGAAGGTAACATCGTCACTCAAAAAAAAAAAAACGGAATATGCATTGGCTCCTGCGTTGCTCCTGTTTGAGCGAAATTTTTCTAGCGGAGTGGGACCGGGAGTTGAAACGCAAAACTGAAGGTTCCAGTGTTGCAGGCATTTCCAGATATGTTGATAATTGTCTCGCTTTTACCAACGCACAAGATATGTCCAATCAGGCTAACAAATTCATTCGATTTTTTTTATCTGGCCATTTATTTTTCTGCTGACCATGTGTGTTCGGCTTATGAACCGCGAGGAAACAAGCCTGTCCTTCCTTTTGGTTCAGCCCACTCAAAAATAGTTAAACGGGCAATTGTAAAGTCTTGCTTTTGCAGTGTTCTCACGAAATCTTGTGAGCATCGACTAGATTCAGCGTTCTCTAGCCAGGTGACCCGGTTGAGCGGCTCTGGCTACCCATGTACTTTCCTATTATCGGTTGCCGAGAACATGCTCAAAGAAAGCAGGGAAGTAGTACCAGACATCGGCGGGGCTGACACAAATTGGAGGAAAAATGTGGCGGTACTACTTTACATGCACACCATCACCTACCAGCTCAAGAGAATAGGAAAAAGAGCAGAGAGAAGCTGTGGAAACTGTACAAAAAGATAAATTCCACCAATACTGGGAGCGGTTCCTGCACTGTCAGGCACAGGCAACAACCATTTGTAGAGTGCGCGAAAGACGTAGTTTACTCTATACCTTTTCCATGTGGCCGAGCCAACATTGCCCAAACATGCAGATGTCTCAACGAGAGGCTCATGGAACACAGCAATAGTGTCATCGGGGCATCCCGTCGTCTAGGCATACACTGCCGTGATTGCCAACAGTGTAAGGAACGTGATCCCTTTTTGAAAAGAACAACAGTCCTTCATAAGTATGTCCGCACAACTGCCAGGGAGATAGCTGAGGCTGGTGAGATTGCAGAAAAAGGATTTTACTGTGTCAGCACCCTATCGGTGTTGTTAAGTGATAAGGAACGTCGTGTTTTAGGAATTTCCAACTAGGGTATGGTATTATGTTTTTTTTTGCGTCCTGACTTTAAGGTTATAGCTTTATGCTTTCTTTCTTGTACCTATGATGATGTGTTTTCTTAAGGTTTGGCGCTGCTACCAGTCACACATGACTTTCCTTTTCGATGCTGCGCATGTCCGCTGTACTCTATATGTATTCGCTGCGCGCAGCAATAAACGTTGTTGAAGTCGGTGCATTGTGGTGTCTCCCTGCGTGTCCGTGTTCGTCTTTGCGCTGTGAATGTAAGCATGAAGTAGCAACTCGCCCAGCAACTGATTTTAAGCAAGTTAATTTTTTCTCAGGGCTCTGTCTCTCTCAGCGACCAATGTCGCATTGCATCTTTGGTAGCGCTGGCCTCGTGCAAGGCCAGGTCACTCGGATTCTGCATCCGCCACAGGATAACCCCTCCCGATCTTGTGGCACCGTTCGGCGTCTCGGCACCGACGAATAGCCATAGCGTTAGGGTGTGCAAACTTTTGCGCTCGGAATGGCAGCGACAAGCCCGTCTTCACAAAGACCATCTACGGCTGTGGGCTGGCTCAGGCGGGAGCCCTGCGAGCACTGCTTTCCGTTGGCGGAAACTTTCCCTCGAAGTTGACAGGACAACATAATTTTTATGGCAGCAAGAGATTCTTGCGCTTCGCCGGATGCTTCCGCCAAGTACGCCGCATCACAGAAACAGGGTCGTCATCGTCGGTGATGTCCAACAACCATCTTATGTGTGACAGGTGCTCAGCTGCTGACCCAAGTTCGCCGTGGAGCGAAATAAGACAGCCGCCGAACGTTTGGCTATGGTGAGGCAAGTGTCAGGTCTTGCTCCTGGCTCGGAGAGTAGGAGATGCCTTTCGGAGGGTGTAGACGTTGTCTCTCGTTGTAAAAATCTATTGTCATAGATTGCCCATCCAGAGAACTCTCTCTTATTTGCGGGATAATTCTTTAGCGCTTCTAACCGCCGACAAGGATGGAGGCTTTGTGGTGCTTTCGGAGGTCACGTATAAAGCAAAAGCGGAGGAAGCGGTGTTCTCGGTGTTCGATAGAAGAAATGAGGTACGTCGAGACCGTATAAAAAGTGCGGCAAAAAGATAATACAGCTCCATGAATTTCAATAAACTTGTTAAGTCCATAGACAAGGCGGAAAAGGTCGCCTTAGAACTTGTCTTCGCTGCAAAAACTCATAAATTGGACTGCCCTCTGCTGGTAAATATTTCTGAGAATGTGTTACGGATCTCTCCGGAGAACAATTGGACCGAAAGAATGGACAAGGCGACGGGCGTACCCCTTCAAACGCACATTTAATACAACCTACGTGACACACACACTAGAACACAATACTAACACAACACGCAAAGGCTATAAATACACAAGACCCGGGCACACTGCTACCAGCGTCTACTACTAGCGTTCTACTATTCGTGGTCGGCGTTCGTGCTCACGGTTGGTTCGGTGCGGCTGCGGCGTTGTATGGATCCCGTAGCCGGCGTCGAGGCGGCGTTCGGCGTGCTTGGGCTGGCGTCGCTGGCGGCGTCGCTGGCTGCGTAGTACAAGCTCCCCGTCCAAACGCCCGTGGAGGTGATGCCGGTGTTGTTGGCGTCGGGGGCACCACCCATATGGGTGGCAACAGCGCTGGAGATACCCCTGGCCGTAGCAGGTGGTAGCGTCCTCGGATGACTCCCGGGAACGGGCTCAGCTACGGCAGGAAGTCCACGCTGCGATGCCGTAGAACGCGAGCTCACCGGAGCAGTAGCCGGAGTCGCTCTCTTCCAGCCGATGCGTCCCTGACCCGCCGGAGCCTCCGCTTCTCTGCTGTTCCCCCCGTCTCTCGCTCTCACTCGCCCTTTTATAGCCTCGGTGTTAGTCCACGTAAGCCTTGTCGTCGGCTTCTTCTCTTCACCAATCATCTCTCTCCACTTCACCGAATGCTTCTTCCTCTTCTTTATTCTTCGGTTAATCCACTTCGTCTTCTTCACACCTCTTTCCTTTAAAGATTTAATTTAGGCTCCTTAATATATGTGACAGAATGGGACATGGCAGAAGTCGCTTGCAAGGTTTCTGCAGCAAAATTTAAATAGTCTCACAACTGACGGCCCTTTCAAGGTGAAGAACTCTCACGAGGTGATCCGATTTCTTAAGAAAACGCCCAAGGTGAACCTGTCGGCTTTCACAGTCGACATTAAAGACCTTTATTATTCTATTCCACAGGAAAATCTATTGATCAGTGTCAGGAACTGCATTGACAGACACGGAGTGATTTCGTCTCCGAACAGTTGTGGTTTGTATGTAGATAACTTTCTGGAATTGCTTTCAATTTACCTCAAGCCTACATTCGCAGTTTGGGAAGGTAATATCGTCACTCAAGAAAACGGAATATTGATTTATTTATTTATTTATTTAAATTAATTAATTAATTATTATTTATTTATTTATTTATTTATTTATTTATTACCTCAAACACCCCGTATATGGGCATTAAATGAGGGATGGGCATGACAGACTACAAGACGATGGCCTCAATCTTTTTCTTGAATTTGGTGGGGTTGGTAAGGTGTATGGCTTCCGGCGGTAGATCGTTCCAGTCCCGAGATGATTTGACAAAAAAGATCGGAAAAGAGATGCAGCTCTTGCAGGGGGAGGGTACGCTGTCTTGCTCTGGTGATTGCGGCTGGACAGACGATGTGCTGCTGATATGATCGATGCTCCTAAAGATGAATGATAAAACTTATGGAACAAGCATAATCGAGATATTTTTCTTCTTGTTTCAAGACTAGATAAAGAGGCTCTAGATTTTAAAGAAGACACACTAGTATAATATGAATAATCACTGTAAATAAAGCAGATAGCACGATTTTGTATTTTGTAGTTTGTTGGAACAAGCATAATCGAGATATTGTTACGTGGCGGCCAGCCGAAGAAAGAGACACGATGATCGATGGCAATGAGATGATTTAATGGCTGCCGGCCTAGCGCGAGCGCTCCTGCCCGCGCCACTGCGCAGTTCGTCGTCTTCGTTGTCACACTACTCGGGGCCACCCAGCGAGCGTCCCGATCGGCGACAGAGTCGCGCGAAGTGGTTACGGGCTAAAGAGCATGGATGATGGATGGACAGGAACGAGAAAGGGGTGAGGTGCTGGCCGCCACGATGAATGAGATGTCTGAATGATTCCTGGTCTTGAAGCTTCCGGTCCGCAGGTCGCCAAGAGCCGACGGTCGAGGCCCCAGGGCACGCCGAACGGCCTGGGCAGGGGAACGATGTCTTCAGATGTAAGCGCGGTCTCGGGTCGGTGGGGTCGGTAGGTCAATCCTTGCGTCGTGTTCAGTTCGTCGTGTTGAGTGGTCAGGGCGGGGTACGGGGCGGGGGGGGGGGGGGCAACAACGGCGAGGTTGGTTCGGGTCTCAAAGGCTGGGGCACGACAGAGCGACGCACACCAAGAACTCACGGCTGACGACCACGGCTGACGCAGGACGCCGAAGCTCCTTGGACCAGGATGTCGACGGTACCCCGCAAGCTCCACCAAATGTTACGTGGCGGCCAGCCGAAGAAAGAGACACGATGATCGATGGCAATGAGATGATTTAATGGCTGCCGGCCTAGCGCGAGCGCTCCTGCCCGCGCCACTGCGCAGTTCGTCGTCTTCTTCGTCGCAATATTTTTCTTCTTGTTTGTAGACTAGACAAAGAGGCTCTAGATTTTAAAGAAGACACACTAGTATAATATGAATAATCACAGTAAATAAAGCGGATAGCACGCTTTTGTATTTTTGGAAGTGATAGCGAGAGCTTTGACTGATGAGGGTCCCTACTGCTGAAGCGAATTCTAATTTAGGTGGGACGAAAGTTTGGTAAGCTAATAATTTTATGAAGAGGCAGCAAAACGAAGATTTTGACGTAGGAAGCCAAGGGTGCGGTTAGCGTCATTAGCGATGTTCGTTATATGTGAAGAGCAGGTTAGCGTATGAGTTAAATTAATGCCTAAATACTTACAGCTAAGAACAGAACGCCCTTCAGATCCAAAAAAGAACATATATAGAGGGAATGGTGGATTGCCTGCGATGTAAATAAATCATACATGTTTTAGCAATATTAAGGGACATTAACCAATGCTTGAACCAAGTTTTAATTCGGGTTAAATATCGTTGAAGGGTGTCGGCGTCAGTTCTTGTAGAAATCGGGCGGTATATTAGGCGATCATCTGCAAATAGCCGGATGTTAGAGGAAACGTTGGAAGGAAGATCGTTAATGTAAATGAGAAAAAGCAAGGGTCCGAGCACTGTGCCTTGTGGAAATCCTGAAGTAACCGGAGAACGAGGGGACGACGATTTTTTAGCGTAGACGAATTGCTCTCTGTTAGTCAAAAAATTTTGAATCCAGTTCGTCACTAAATGATCGAGGTTTAGACGTGAGAGTTTTAGTAGTAATCTTTTGTGCAGTACTTTATCGAAGGCTTTTTCAATGTCAATGAACAGCGCGTCAAGAGGTATATTTAAGTCAAGATGCGAACTAAGGTCATTGCTTAAAAAGATTAGTTGGGAATCACAGGAAAATCCTTTTAGGAACCATGTTGGTTAGGGTGAAAAGAGTTGACTGCGACTAGGAATTTATTGATGTGAGTACAAATAAAATATTTCAAGAACTTTGAACAAATGCTTGTGAGGGAAATAAGGCGGTCGTTTTTACAAGAAAAATATGGACCTTTTTTCGAGACATGGACGATCTCACCTATTTTTCAGTCTTGTGGCAGCACACCTGATGTTAGAGACTGTTGAAAAGGTGGCATGAGATGACATTTACAACGTTCTTATTATATTTAGGGCTTTAGAGTTCAAGCCATCAATACCAGATGATGAGGACACTTTCAATGATTCGATTAGTTTCATAATTCTACTGGTATCGAACAGAATGTCTGGCATAACAGGGTGATCAAAGACTGGGAAGTATGGTAATTCGCCTTCAGGTTCTTTAGTAAAAGCTGAGCGAAAAAAGGAGTTAAGAGTGCTACAGACGTCTTGTTCCGGTATGAGAATGTTACCATCTTTTTGTAATGTTATAGGTTTGTGGCGTGTAGGGTTAATAGTTTTCCAAAACTTTTTATGATTGGTGCGTAGCATAAACGGTAACACTAATGAAAAAAAGGAACGTTTGGTTTGGCTTGCTAAAGATTCAGTATTTTTTCTGCACACTGATACCTTTTTCACGCGCAAGCCCTATTCAGGCGTTTGGCTGTTCGAAAACGTCTTTTCTTTTTGTTGTTGAGGCACTTCAGTTCGTTATTAAACCACGGTGACGGTACTTTTTCTGTGAAGGTGATAGTAGGGATGTGCTTATCGATCAGTTGATGCATTTTGTGTTTGAAGAGAGACCAGTTAGTTTCAAAAGACCGGCTTGAGAAATCAAGGACCAGCCACGCCCGAAATTCGGACAGTTCTGCGCTCATGGCTGTGTAGTTCCCTTTGTCATATAAGGTTAGTGTCTTTTTTTGCTTTTTCAGGCATGGCAGTTTTTAGGAGAATGTGCTTAGTATTACGGAATGGTCTCTAAGCCCGCGTAAATGAAGCAGAGGTGACAGGTTATCTGGGTGGGAAGTGAAAACAAGATCAAGAATATTAGAAGAACGATCAGTTTTCCTGCTATGGTTAGATACGAGCTGGGACAACCCAAAGGTTAGGCATGTGTTAACAAAGTCACTTTCGATGCTATCTTTGGATGTAATGGCAGGGAGGTCGGACCAGTTAATATCAGGAAAATTAGTCACCATAAAGAAAAATGGGAATGTGCTGATGTGACGTAGTTATGATGCGGACTGCTTCGTGGAAGTGAGCCACAAAGAAATCTGTTAGATCAGGTGGTCGATAGCAGACGCCGAGGATAACTGGAGGGAACAAAGCATGACATTGAATGAAATGCAATTCTAGAGGGGATGCATGGTTAATCTCGGAACAACGACATAAATGATGAGCACCGAGCAGTACGCCTCCTCCTCGCCTATTTTTCTTGTCACGTCGGAGAAATCGAATTCTCGAAATACGGAAAGTATATCGGAGTCACCTATGGACGAATTTATCCACGTTTCAGTTAGTACAAATATGTTGCTCTCCGTCGTGCGTAGAAGACTGTCGAGGGTGTCAAGCTTAGATGGAAGGCTGCGGATGTTAGTGTAAAGATTGGCTAAGGTACGGAGCTTAGACTTTACGAAAGGGTATTTGTGTAGCTACGGATTGCGGGGAACGACTTTGTTTGTAACATGGTCATAAGTGTACGTGGTGGTACGGATGATGAGCTTATTATACCGGAGCTTGTATTTTTCGGTTTGCGATTTTCTAAATGCAAGTAGCTGCTTCTTTGCAAAGAGAGTATTTTTAGAGTAGTCCTCTGAAACACTATAGCCACAGACCTTTAGTTTGTAAGCACAGGAAAGAATTTCTCCTTTTTTTATAGTGAGCAAAATTAACAATAATCGGTCTGTTTTTGTTAGGATCAAATTTCCAAGTTTGTGAGCTCTTTCAATGTCTGTTGGGTTGATTGTGATGTCTATAGTTTTTCTTTGCTAACCTAAGTGACTATTTTTTCAGCTTGAGCTCAGGTTTCTTGGTTAGTGTCTTTTAAGCCAAGAAACAATAAATTGGATCGACGTGCCCTGTCTTCGGAGACGGCCAGCTTAGACATAAGGTTCGATTTTTCACCCGCATTCAGCTCCACAAGCTCCCGAACTTCGCCTATATCATCCTTTATGGCGCCAAATGATGCGCAACCTTCAATTTTCGTTAGTCTGCTTGTTATTTCAACTAGCGCTTTGTAATTTTGGTTTAACGTGCTGCAAATTGTTTTCATTTCGGCCAGCAAAGAGGCTTGCTCAGATCAAAGTTCATTCAAAACTTCCATTATGTCGGAAGAATCTTGCGGAGCAGCACCACGGGTGCTGGGATCGGGGTTTAATTCAACATCACCTGCCAAAATCACCAGTTGACGGATGACACCGAGGCATTCAAAGGCAGTCGCGACACAACACTGAGGGCTCAGCAGCACTAGCAATGCCGCATAACGGGTACGCCAAGCTAATCATGAGTATTCGTAGTTTACCTGCACGACAAAAAGGCGACGCAGGTGAGCGTACGTGGACATCGTTGCAGTGCTGCCGAGCCCATTAAGCGGGGTGGGCGTTGGTGCTGTCCTTAAGTAGTGTGGACAATGCGGTGACATAGACATGCTGGCTATCATCGTTGGAGGGAGGGTGGGTGGGTAGAGTGGCACATGCGCTGTACTCGGACAGGAACCAAAGCTGGCGTTTGGGAAGTATCCCTAGGTAGGCCTGCTTGAGGGAGGGCGTAGATGGCACTGAGTCGACTCGAGCGATACGGCCGACTGGGTTCCGGCCGGGATGCAGAACAAGGTGTTGGTGCTCCATGGATGATATGGCGATGGTAGCGGCAGGAGGGTGTTGCCGATGGCCGAGCTCGCGTCAGCACAAGCACCAGCCGGCGGACTGAAAGGCACGAGCGCAAGCGCCAGCACCTGCACGACAAAATGGCGATGCAGGTGAGCGTACGTGGACATCGTTGCAGCGATGCCGAGCCCATATGCACAAGCTCCTGCGTCGCTCTAGTTTTGAGCGACATTTTTCTAGCGGAGCGGGACCGCGAGTTGAAACGCAGAAGTGAAGGTTCCAGTGTTGCAGGCATTTTCAGATATGTTGATAATTTTCTCGTTTCTACCAACGCACAAGATATGTCCGATCATGCTAACATGTTCAGTATCTTGACTATATTTTCATCTAGTAATCCTGACGCATGAAGTGGCTGTGAACAAATTCATCAGATTTCTTGATGTGGGAATTTATTTTTCTGCTGATCATGTGTGTTGGGCTTATCAACCGCGAAGAAACAAACCTGTTCTTCCTTTTGGTTCAGCCCACTCAAAACTAGTGAAACGGAAAATTGTAAAATATTGCTTTTGCAGTGCTCTCACGAAATCATGTGAGCATCGACTGGATTCAGCGATCTCTAGCTAGGTGACCCGGTTGAGCGGCTTTGGCTACCTATGTACGCTCTTGTTATCGGTTGCCGAGAATATGCTCAAAGAAAGCAGGGAAGTAGTACCAGACATCGGCGGGGCTGACGCAAATTGGAGGAAAAATGTGGCGGTACTGTCTTACATGCACACCATCGCCCACCAGCTCAAGGAAATAGGAAAAAGAGCAGCTGTGCATGTGGTGTTTTCCGCTCCAGAGAAGCTGTGGAAACTGTGCAAGAAGGTAAATTCCACCTTTACTGGGAGCGGTTCCTGCACTGTTAAGCACAGGCAACCATTTATAGAGCGCGCGAAAGACGTAGTCTACAATATACCTTTGCCCTGTGGCCGAGCCTACATTGGCCAAACTGGCATTTGTCTCAACGAGAGGCTCATGAAACACAGCAATAGTGTCATCGGGGCATCCCGTCATCTAGGCATACACTGCCGTGTTTGCTAACAGTGTAAGGAACGTGGTCCCTTTTTGGGAAGAACAACAGTCCTTCATAAGTATGTCAGCAAAACTGCCAGGAAGATAGCTGAAGCTGATGAGATTACAGAAAAAGGAGATTACTGTGTCAGCACCCCATCGGTGTTGTTAAGTGATAAGGAACGTCGTGTCTTCGGAGTTTCCAACTAGGGTATGGTATTATGTTTTTTTGCGTCCTGACTTTTACGTTTTAGCTTTATGTTTTCTTTCTTGTACCTATGATGATGTGCTTCCCTTGCGGTTTGGCGCTGCTACCAGTCTTACATAACTTTCCTTTTCTTTGCTGCGCATGCCCGCTGTACTCTATACGTATTCGCTGCGCGCAGCAATAAACGTTGTTGAAGTCAGCACATTGTGGTGTCTCCCTACGTGTCCGTGTTCGTCTTTGCGCTGTGAATGTAAGCATACATATTTCGCTTTAGAGACATATTACGCCAGCGCTCGAGACAAGCAAGATAACGGTTGTTAGTTCGGAGAGCCGCGGAAAAAAAAGACAGCACGCGCGTTGCGAGAAAAAAATTTGCGGCGCTACAATTTCTATTACTAACCTGCACGTTCATGGAAAAGAAGCCCTTGCGGTTACGGTACACTTCAGCATCTTCACCGCCAGGGCTTATGATTCGCACGTGCGTGCAGTCTATGCAACCTGTTATACCAGGGAACTCTGTGAGTTCGCAAAAGTCCCGCATCACTCGTGCCAACTGGGACGCATTGAAGTAGTGCACCAGCATCGGGCGCATGTGCTTTGCTATAAGAACACTCACCTTGTCAACAGCGCGGCACACCGTCGACTGAGGAATTCGAACAAGGTCTCCGGTGACGGTTTGACAGGTGCCAGCGCCATAAAACCGCAACGCCATTAGGAGCTGCAGCATCGTGGGCACAGGCTGTCCCCGGTTGCCTGCGCTTTCACGGAGAGGCAGCATAGCGAGTAGCTTCCGCACGGCGTTCTTGCAGAAGCGGTAGCGAGCGAGGAACTAATCTTCGTTATAAATTTCCATCGGGTTTCCCCGATCACGCAAGGCCGGTCGCAGAGTCTTGGACATTGAACGCGCCTCTGAAAATGCAATATCCATGGCGTAGCATGCTAATTCCAAGGACGCGATTCTGCGCGCAACGTCGCTCCGGCGAGCTGCAATGTTGGAAAGACCCACAAAGTCAGTCGCAAGATAGCTGATACACCGACTTGAAACTTGGCCATCTTCAGTGAAATCAAGTAGGGGCGCAAGATTCCTTCCAAGTCGAGTATATTAATGGCATATAATGCAGCTGTCTTGACGCCAAAGCAAGTCAAGTTAGAGACAAGTTACATTTCTGCACTCGGGGGTAAGTTGCTCCACAAACGCCGTATTCATGGCCACCAAGAGACTGAATGACACCCCGGAAAGTTAAGCGAACATCACGGTGAAAGATGCGCGGTTGCACCACGGGCAGTGCGTGGTGTTTTGTGAGGGAAATAAGTTGTGGTTGCGTTGGATGAGTTCCAGTAAATAGATCGTCTGTAGGTGGCATTGTTTATATTCGTCTTTCGAACTTGAGTGAGCCTGTCATTAAGAGCAGCAGTAATACTTTGGTTTGCCGCCGGAATTCAAAAGGTTTTTATCGAGCCTACAGAAATAATCACTCTAAAAAAAAAGAGCACCCGATGGCGAGACGCCAGTCGCATTAGAAAGCTTCGCACGATCGCACTGTGAATACGCTAACTACGGCAACTACGGCTGTACGGTAAAATTTGGCCTCGCAAGCGTTGCAAGGCTAGTAACCGCAATGCGTTAATTACCGCAATGACCAACCGGCTATCCGGTTCTGCTGAAAATATCTACTATCTATAAAATGTGAAATATTTCATTTTTGCTGTAAGGCCTGAGTATAAAAATTAAGGCTGAATATGAGGCAGAAAGCACTTTTTCGCATTGAATTAATCATTGCCGAAATGTATATGATGTAAGAAACTCATCACTAGGCTCGTGTAATAAAATAACTCTTTCGCTCGCTTTAGTGCCTTGAAGGTTCTTGAATATCTTCGAAGTACGAGTAAATAATCCTTGAAGATTGGAGGAATGTTTATTCTTTGCACCAGAATGATCTCGTTTGCCAGTAACACTCTTTTAACATCAGTTCAAGCAAGAAGTATAAATTTAACAAACTTCCTAAGAGCAAATGCGAATAAATGTCTTCACCTCTAGGCGCGTTTACGGCCTCGGGTGTAAATGTTCTGCTGTGAAGTTTCCCTTTTTCACTCACTCTTTAATACGAAAGCAAGTGCGGCAGAGATTGAGATCATTGAAACTAAATTGCTGGAACAACCATGGTGGTTATATTCGGCTAAATTAATGTCACCCTAATATTTGTATCCTTTTCAAGGTTGCTTTATGTAGATTCCTTGAGATGTTCGGCTATAGTACGTAATTATTTTAGTGACTTTTTTTTTGTGTGGCCAAATTTTTCGCTTTATAGCTTATTTCTACTTACACCGGTACATAGAAAGAAGCAAGAAAAGTTTAAAACCTTCCTATCAGGAAATGTCAACATAATGTTTTTTTAAATTGTGTTTCCATTAAGTAGTTTAATGCCAAATCGTTTGTTGTGAAAATGTGGGAGGTTTTTCAATTTATAAAAAATTTCTACCTAGCTGCAATGAACATCACCATGCTCTCAAGTAAGAGAATGTCAAGATCGACATCAGCGGGTGTCATCATTAGCAACGGAGACAGCAACCCTTACCGGCTAGAAGCCAACACTAAGCTTCTTCGCGATGGTCCCGAGCCGTGCGATAAAAATCGCTCCCACGTTCCCGACCCGACTACCCCACAGAGCGTCGCCCGGGCGGACTCCGGGCGAAGAGGAGAGGCCGCCGCAGTGATCGAGCGGCAGCTAACCCCAAATGGTCGTGACTAAGTTGGGGAAACTAATGCGGCCTCGGTCCCGGTGGAGGATGTTCAGTGTCGGAATAAGACGGCTGGCTCGTGGTCGTCGTCCGATACCTTCGCCGGACTCGGCTAATGGCACAACGACTTTCGCGTCAAGTAGGCCGACCTGGAGCTCCGGTCTTGCACGTCGAATTTTATGAATGAAGAGACAGGTGTGAGCACAGCGCGGAAACTTTCGGCTGTCCGGAAAACATCTCCCTCCGCAGTCGGTGTGGACTCGGTGGCATCTTCCTGTCTCCCTGGCTAGACATGTGACGGGGGCGCGTCTCTATGTGGGGTGGTGCGAGTTTGTGCGCGAAAATCCAAGTTTGAAGCCACCCCACCCTGGCGTGTGCGTTCTCAACCTGGGGAATCTAGGGACGAAGAGCTGTATAAAACTGGTCAGCGAGTGCAGTGGTCATCCTCCTTCATCCCTCTTTTGCGGCCTCTATTGTGATCCTACCTTGAGATCCTCTCTTCGGAGAGCAGCTCACTTTTGATCTCTCAATGTGCACAAATGTAAATATGTAATGAACCCTCTCGTAACTTTCCTTCCATCACACCACTCCTTTAACTCGTCGGCAGTTTTGTCCTGGTGGTGGCGATGGCCAGAACATGCGTCGTTCATTTACCTGTGGTACCGTCCAAAGCGACCTCGAACCCAACCTTCAACAACTGGTTGGCAGCGGTGTGATGGACCGGATGACATCGTGCTGCATCTGCGGGTGAGTGCTTGGTTTTTGCTTTGGATCTTCCAGGCTTCAAATTCTGGGTTAAAAATATGAACTGCTGGTAGATCGGGTGTATGTCTGCAGCACAGTGGTAGTAGCTCAGAATCACTATGAGTGAGCAAAACCAATATTTAATGGCAGCGACCGTGGACCTGACGAGGTTGTCGAGGGCAGAACTGTGGCTTTTGTGCGATGTGTTAGGCGTGGATGTGGAAGAAAGTGCGAAAGGTTTGGACATTATCCAGGCAATCAAAAACTTTGGAACGGAATTATAAGATGATTTTGGAATTGCTTGGGATAACATGCAAAGGTGGGCGAAAATTTGGAGCGTAAAAAAGCTGAGTAAACCGAGATGCAGAAACAAGAGGCATAGCTGCAGGAGAAAAAAAAAGTTCTCAAAGAGGCTATGCAGATACTGGCAGAGGAGCTAGAGCAGGTCAGACCCGAGGCGGAAAATACGCGTCTTTTTAAAGGGATCCAAATGAAAACAGAGTGGAACGCTTTTGGCATGGTAAATTGGGGCAACTTAGAGTTGTGGTGTCACTGCGGCGTCAGTGAACAAGTAGTGGCTAACTCTGTCAAGCTGGTGCATGAGGAGTGTGGAGCTGCAGTTGGATTAGATCAATATTGAAAGCCATGCTGCGGCAGAGGACGAGAGCCCGATTGTAGCTGAGCAGCGCGTTTCAGAAGAAATCACTCAGAGCGACAAGCAGGCAGCAGGGGGCTTCGTTCAGGGGAGTGAACTGCCCATCTCGGGGGCAGCGGAAGAAATGCTGAGGCAGAAGACGAGAGCCCGGTAGTATCTGAGGAGCGCGTTCCAGAGGAAATCACTGAGAGCGATAAGCAGGGAGCACAGGACTACGTTCAGGGGAGTGAACTTCCCAACTCGTGGGCAGCGGAAGCCATGCCGAGGCAGAGGGCGAGAGCCCAATTGTGGCTGAGCAGCGCGTTGCAGAGGAAATCACACAGAGCTATAAGCAGGCAGCAGAGGACTACGTTCAGGGGAGCGAACTGCCAAACTCGGGGGCAGCTGTGTGAAGCTGACACTTCGCTGCGAAGGCGAAGAGCACAGCTTAAATTTATAATTTATAAAGGTTTCCGAGGTGCGACGGAAGGGCTAAAGGAGGCTTGTTATCAGGAAACGCTCAAAGAACAGCTTAGGCGGAAAAAAAGAAAAGGGCAAGGACTAAGAAAAAAAGAGATGAAACATCGGGCCCTAAATACTGGTGCGCCGACGGGTGCTAACGATAGCCCAGTTATAAATTCGGCAGAAGAAAAAGCAAAAGCTTCCCGCATTAAACCTTGCAAATTAGCGGCTAAACTTACTGGTCAGGCGACGCGCAAATGATTCTAAAACTGACCGCTGTAATAGAAAAGGAAGGCCGCATCTTGTAAGCAGAAGAAGAGCGGTGTTTTCAAGAGGAATCGGTCTGCGGGAAGACCGAGACCACATCGACCTGACAGTAAGGCGCTAAGAAAAAAAGCAAAGCTGTCCGACAGGTCGGCAGGTGCTATGTTCCGTGACATTCTGGAGAGGCGAGCGCGGGCCTCGAGAAACAGATACCAGGTATGCAGACGAGTTCCGCGCGTGCACTTGAGAAGTATGGGTCCTTCAATTTCGGCGTGCACAGCGTTCCGGGAAGCGCGCAGGGCGAAAGCATAGGCGAGCTTATGTCGGACGAAAAAAAGGGTAGCTTCTCGAGCTGGACGCGGTTCGTCGCCAGGTTTCGGTTATCGGCACTGCGTGGGCTACCAGGCCTTTGCAGCGCGTCGAAGGGCGGTGATGACAGCGGCGGTCAAGAATGGCGGTTTTCAGTTGCCTTTTATCACGAGTTGACAGAAAGTACAATCAGCCAGAGCGCGACCCCGGCGGGCGCGTCTGAAAGGCTAATCATTTCAAACCTGGGGAGGTGAGTCAGCCTTCACTCCCGTGTAGCCATTCGAAGTAGCCGTTTTTTTTATTCCTCTTTTTTGTGTTTGTGAAATCGGGGCAGGAAAGACTACTTTGTTTTGGGTAACGATTCGGTGTTGATCGAACTTCATTGTGTTTTCTTATAACTTCGATAACAATTATTGGGGCCAATGTCTTAGCAATCAAAAGTGTCAAGTTGCCGTTCTACCAAGTGACAAGGGCACATTCAAGAATGAAGCTACAGTCGTGTAGATGAGACGTTGAGTCCGCAATGGGAACCACTCGCGACAGACGGTTTTTGTCTCCTAATTTTAGCGCTTATTTGCTTTCTTGTGCTCGGTAAATTCGGGCGTGTCACACTTGGTTTAGGTACGAAGAGTTTTTTTCTACATCAGCGACAGTGTAGGTTATGCATTGCGGATGCAATAAAGGTATGTGCTTTTGGGCGCATTGGAGTACTTGTGTTTAGCGGCGCGTGAATAGTTAGCCGTTTGTGTTATTCGGATATTCGGAGTTCAAACGAATGATGTAAGGCTGCAGAATTATGTGGAGAACAGCTGTAGCAGCTTTCTGTACAGGTAAAGGTCAGGAGGTGCATAATTGACTCATTGCGTTTAAGTACGGGCTTTAGTATGGATTGTAATGCTCAGTCGCCTATTTGAGAGTTAAACTGAGACCGTTAATTCTCAGTCTCGAGCGTTCCAGCTTCTGTGAGAAGAACCCGTAGATTAACCTGAGCGTAGGCCAAATTTTAAGCAGACTTTCATTATTCATGCGGTTTAAAAAGATCAGACCTTTGATTAATAAAAGATGAGGTTTATTTTCAAAGTTTACAGGCTTTGACACACCACCGCTTATCGTATAACGTGGCAGTCTGTCCTTGGCGACCTCAGATGTGACGCGAACGCTCGCTTTGACCCTAAATTCGGGCAAAATTGAGGGGTCCATATTCTATAACAGGATTTTGTTCGGCGTTAGAAGGAAGCCTGGTGGGTCTTGAGTGAATTCCGGGCGCTTGCGCGTGGGGCAGTGTTTGTTGTTCGGAACGTCCCATCTATGCTATCCTTTGTTGGTGGTTGGGTGCTTTCGGTTTTGTCTTTCGTGTTGATATTGCAACCAAAGAAATCAAGTGGATGCAAGCCTATCTCTACATGCCCAGCAGTTGGGAATGCTGACCAGTCGAGATTTTCCGAGTAGCAGAGGAGTTTAGATCGGCGCCAGCGGGTCTCATCACTAGCAACGGAGACAGCAACTCTTTACCTTACAACTTAGCGGCGCCGCCATATTGAATGACACAGGATCTGCGGCGCTAGCGTTTGTAACGGCGTCGTTTATGCTCTCGGCGCGCTTCAAAGTGCTTTAACTTGAACGGCCTTTAGCAGCAAGAGCTACACTGGGCTACCAGTCGAGCATTTCGCGGTACTATGGAGAGGCCTTCAATATGACGGCGTCGCATAAGTTGTCTCCACCTGGCGCTGGCATCGAGGCACCCTAGGCCGGGCAGAGCAGAGAGGCCGCCGCAGTAAACCAGCGGCAGCTAATCCCCAATGGTTGTGACTACGCTGGGGGAACTAATGCGGCCTCGGTCCCGGTGGAGGACGATCTGCGTGTGAATACGGCGGCGGGCTGGCGGTCGTCGTCCGATACCTTCGCCGGCCCGGCTAATGGCGCAACCACTTTAGCGACAAGTAGGCCAACCTCGAACTCCGGTCTTGCACGTCGGATTCTGCGAATGAAGAGACAGGCGTCAGCACCGCGTGGGAACTTTCGGCTGGCCGGAAAACATCTCCCTCCGCAGTCGTCATGGACCCGACGGCATGCTCCTCTCTCCCTGGCTCGACATGCGACGTGGGCATGTCCCTAAATGCGGAGGTACGAGTATGTGCGCGAAAATGCAAGTTTGAGGCCACTCCCACCCTGGCGTGGTTGTCCTCAACCTGGGGAATCTAGGGACGAAGAACTGTAAAAAACTCGTCAGCGAGTGCCGAGGTTATCCTCCTTCATCTTCCTTTTGCGTCCTCCGTTAAGATCATTGTTTGAGATCCTCTCTTCGCAGAGAAGCTTACTGTTGATCTCTGACTCTGTACAAATGTAAATATGTAATGAACCATCGCGTAACCTTCCTCCCATTACGCAACTCTTTTAACTCGTTGGCAGTCTTGCCATGGTGGTGGTGGTGGTGGCCGGAGCACACGTCGTTCCTGACCTGTGGTCCCGTCGAGAGCGACTCCGAGCCCCACCATACAACACTCAGAACCTAAAACGTGACCAAACTATTTTTGAACGGAGATCAGAAACATGTATTGCGTGTCAATATGTATCAAGAAAAAAGCGACGCAGGCTCGTCGCAGTTCTGCCGGACCGTAGTGGAGAGCAAAACCTGGTTTTCTGCAATTCTTTGTAGATTTCTTTCTGCAATATTTGAGTTGCAGTTTTTATTTCTGGAATTTGTATTCTTTAGTTTGCACTGATCTTCTTTTCCTATTTTTGTTAGCGTGCTGTTTTTTGCTTGCTTTTATTTGCTCTTTATTTTGTGATTATTTTATTCCTTTGCTTTTGCTTTTTTTTTTCTCGTATTATGGTTGGGCTTATTTTTTTTTGTTTTATTATTTTATTTCCGTTGGCCATCGCTACGGCATCCCTCGTAGCCGGAGTCGCTTTGGGACGTTAACCCTATAAACCAAACTTTATTATGTCGTTTTCGCTTTGAGACGTTAACCTCTATAAACCAAACTTTATTATGTCGTTTTCCTGTTGGTTTCGTCGTTTATTATTTCTATTTAGCAGTCCACTGCGTCGAAAGGTCGTTTTGCATACCGACATCTCCATGAAGAACCGGAGCAATAGGCCTTTCGCTGTAAAAGCAGCAAAATAAAACTCTAGAACTTATAGCCTAAATCTAGCATGAAAAGAATGCAAACATTTTCTTATGGTTTTTCAATAAACGTAAAGCAACTAAAAGGAGAGCGAAGCATGTGTCGCTGTATTCTGAGTCGAAATGATGTTTCTCAGTTTAGTTAGCACTTTTCTGCGGCCTTCATCGAGGCAGCAGTTTCAGTATTGGCTTCAGAAATTACAGGGACGCATTTTGTTTTCGGCCTTATGTGAAAAATTACAATAGATTAGCCAGAAGCTCTTGTAGTGGATGGAAGGCTTTATACTAGAATGTCAAGGCGCTTTTTTCGTTAGACGGTGCTGGAAACAAAAATGTAGGCATGATACCAAAAACAGCGGCATGACAAGCTTTATCAGCAGGGCTGACCATAGGGCAGAAACAGCTGCGGCGGGAATATTCGGTGAGGTAACAAGGTTTAGCTGCACACCTGCGTAGCCGGAAAATTTGCTGCGCGGGTTCTGTGCAGCACCTTCAGTACATATGCGGAGTCCTTGTATTTTGAATGTCGACGCTCCGCCAGTTGCGTTGGTGAACAATACATGCCCTACGCGACGTTTCTCCCCTTTACATACTGAATGTCACCAGAACTCGCAGAGAGTGCAAGCAGAGCCATGTTATTCTTTGCTCACCTAAAATGACGGCATATCCTGAGAGAGTGTGTATGATATCGTAGCTAAAAATATAGATTGATAGCGATTTCAAGCACTTACGATCTAGCGGGTGTGTAAGCGGACAACATTAGTGACCTAAAACAATATGCTGCTCGTTAACTGTAGCCACAGTGCGTGCCAATGACGAAAGATGAAGCCGCCGCGCATCGATTACGGCGAGACAGACGAAGCTGTCGCAACCCAAAGCCCCGAGTTCTAGCATCATGCGAGTGACTGACCTCGCAAACGAATCCTTGAAGCACGCCGCTCAGCTCAGGGTCGAAACCGTCCGCAGCGGCAAAACTTTGCTGCGATAACCCATGAATAAAAGCAAGCTGCTCTGAACTTCTTCGGTGTTTTGGTCCTTCGTCGGATGCCAGTAACTCCAAGCAATAAATATGTGACTGTGAATAGATCCATAAGAGATAAAATCTACTTTTTACTTTGCCATAGCGGCACGATTTGCAAAGCATCCTCCCGAAACGTGAGCGTTCATCCACAAATGAAATGCTTGTTCTTTGTCAACTTGCTCATCCTATAAAAAACCAACCAACGTTACCTGTGGGGTTTAGGGGCCACACTAGGAGCTGAGCTAAAAATGTTACTATTTTTGCTAAACATTGGTGTCTTAAGGATATATTATATCGATCGGACGCACCTGCAGGTGACGCCCTTCAAGTAGGTGCAATGCGGTCGGCTGCAACTTCGCCATAACGCGGGGCCATTGGTTGGAGCTCCTCCTTCGAGGGGTCATTGCACTCCGTTCTTCACTTGCGTCATACCATAGTCATTGTTCCAGCTTGCGCACAACACGGAACTAGACATTAAAACAGCTTACTTACCTCATGGCTCACACAAAGAAAGAAAACAAGCCCCATTTGTTTTTATAAAGCACAGCTTTGTTTTACTGAAACACCCATTCGCCCAACAATGCGCTCCTTTGAGCTACACGTCTGGCGAACATCATGGCTGATGGGGTCAAAACAACAAGCTATATCCTGCATTCAAAGTCGCAATTGCAGAGAAGATCATAGTGCCTGAATTCCGGCTCTTTCCAAGAAATGTCTACCTGCACCATTAAAGCAAATTTTGAACCTTGCCTTGAATGAAATATAAAATGGTCAATGGAATCCATGCTATCGTTTGAGCATGGCCTGAAAAATTTGTGCAAGCCAGCAACAATAGCCAGCCAGATATTGCTTTTGTTTAAAATGCTCTAAGCGTTGGCCGCCTTAGACACGTGAGTTTTACTGAGGGTCTCGGTGGCCACATCTCGAAGCAGGCTAAACGTCAGGATGCCCAAGTGGAGGATATTGAGAGGGTTAAAAACTAAGATATTTTCAAAGTTATACACAGGCGTTTTTACATAAATCTTTAGGACTTCGAAATCGATATGCCAACACTGCCACTTTTGTTTCTTAAACGGTTCTAAAAGTTCGTGCCCGAATAAATCTCGATTAAAAAAATGAGAAACTGTAAAGTTTAACTACTTTGCGAGAACAAAATAGAGTGTTTATATATTTAGTTTTCATCGTTGAGCGCATACACGTTAGGTAACTGCGCTGAAAATGTTAAGCTGTAAATGCAACAGTGCTGCAGCAGTTTTTTTTTTGTGCAGTGAAATCTACCCAGTGATGGAACGTGAGTTTTTATAAAGTGTCATTGGTTGAAGACACAGAAGACTCGCAACTAAGGCGTTTGCTTTACTTGCATGCCTTGCAATTGTCTGTAATATTTTTCTGCACTTTATTTATTACACCACCACACGTAGTCCGAAGCAACAGTGAATCAGCAGAAAAAAACAAGAGTGCTTCAAGGCCTTGTACAACATGTAGGATATAAATTCGTTTCGTTCTGCTCGATTTCGTCGATGTACCTTGCGCTGATGGTGTTGACGGGACATCTGCAGAAAAAAAAACAGTTTGCGTCCCAAGAATAATGTAAATCGCATATGCAGCGGGCCTACGGTCAATAATTTTCCAAAGATAGACTTAAGTGCTAACCATGTCACGCAGATTTCTATAATTTTTTTTTCGTAAAATGATTCTGCAGCACACAAAAACATATTCTTGAATTTTCTACAAAAATACACCAAAGCATAGAATTGAATTTTTGAGAACAACTCAAAGCTATTCTTTTATAAGTGTGCAACATATCACGATTGGAGGCAGTTCCCATTCGAAACAATAAATCGTTCACAAGATGGTCGCTAACGTGTTACTCGTGATTCAGCGGCAGCTCACATGGCCTTCATTTCGAAGTATAATGAGCGAAAGAATTTGAATGTGACATGCATATAAGTTTCGATATACAAGCGGCCTTTATTAGATTTCGGCAAATACCCGTTTTGCATAGAGCATTCCTTTATAATCTGCAATTCCGTGCGCACAGCGGGCCGTCGCTAAGCCTCAGATCCCCCGAAAACGGCGCGTGCCATATTCATCCACTCACACCGTGCTCTCCCTTCTCATTCCTTAGTCAACTTCCTCCAGGGTTTTCCAGTGGCCCCCACTCTCCGACTCCGCATTCGGGCTCTCGTACCGTCGCCTCCTCCTTCCTCGTAACTGTTTTTCGTATTGCTCTCTTGGTAACCACCTTCATGTTATGCACTCCTCCGCTTTCGCCATATTTTACTTCCACGGCAACCCGCCTTCTCCTTCTACGGTTATCACCCTGGTTCATGACTGAGATGTCTTGCTGTGGTGTCTTTATCTAATTTGAAGCATTTCCGTTAGCCTCTTACTATCCACGCCACCAGAGAATACAAAAATACTACCTCTATAAAAGGAACGGTTTTTAACCTTTAACCTTAAAAATGAATTCTGCGTCTGAAATTGGTTTGCTACATAAAATATCAAGAACCGACACCTTGTGACTAGGTATATTTTATTTTTCTCCAGCCGAGTTCCACAAATGATTAACCCACTGAGTACACTTGTTCGAAAATGTACAACGCTGTTTCTAGACCTGTGTAGAAAAAATGACAACAATGAATCGACAGCGCAAATCTTTTTGTGGATATGGCGTAGACTCCTAGACGGACCAAAATTTCTTCCGAAAGGAAGGGCTGTTTTTTCGAGCAAGCGATTCTCGGAGAACCTTAATCGTCAAAAGACGATACCAAAAGAAATTTTATTAGACTGCGAAAAACGATTTTGCTTAGAAGCCTTCATTTTGGTGCACCTTAGGGAACTGCAGGTTAAGGTGTAGTGTTTATAACAATTCATTGATTTCCTCCCCAATGTCTGCGCTTTACTAACTGCTGTTTTCTTACTACCGCCGTCAGCACACTTAACACAAACGCTCGATTGCGCATCCTGCGCGGATATTACAACCCCTGAGCGTTAGGCGCTGCGTCCGAGACATGATGCATGGCGTGTTTGCAGCGGTCAAAGACAGCTCGTGCCCTGCTTCCACCAAAATATTCTCTCAGGCACAGCAGCCGACGCCCAGTGGCGCTAATGTCAGTGGAAGACACGCGCTCGAGCGTTCGTGTTAAGCGTGCTGACGGTGGAAATGTTATTTGCTGATTATTTGAATAGCCTGTAAATACTAACCGTATATATTTAGCTATCTCTTTAAGGCACAATATTTTGTAGCCTCACTGTTGTCTACAATAAATAAAATTGCTTTGGTTTAATTATTTTATGTGCAATGAAGTGATTATGCTTAAGGAAGAACGCCAGCAGACATTTCAGCCCCGCGATTCGAAAAAGTTGTTTACAATTTCAGGGATTTCGCACTAATGTCGCTGCTAAGACATGAAAGTGCATAATATCCAACCCCGCCATTTTTCGCTCATAAGCTAAAGTTGCAATTAAACTGAAGTCTGTACTCTGATTTTCGTCTTACCCTTTCACTCTAACTTGCGGGATATCGCCAACTGTGCTCCGCTCCCATCCTTCGCACGGATTTTCCATTTTCTGTCCCTCTTCGGAAAGCGCGTATCCACGAAACCAGAAAACTCCTGGAAATCAAAAAGATGCGACAATGGTTTTGTGGATAAGTCGACAATTGAGTATATTAGACATTTGTGCAATAAAATAAGTGTAGTTTACAATAAAGCCCAGAAATGATCTCCAAACCTAAGGGCTGAGAGGTAATGCCAGGGATAAGTGAAAAGGTCGCGAAAGGCAGCCTTATTCCCTGCAGTATCCTGCATGTAGACGGGTGGTTTATTTTCTACCTAGGACCTCACAGCTTCCTTTAAACCTTGCTGCTAGATACCAGCTGTCTGTTCGTCAACATAGTTATGTTTATCAGTAGAAGCACTCCACTACAATACCTACCCTTGCTGCCTTAATGTATGCACCTAATAGCAAAGATGCCCTTACGCTCGCTTTATGTTATTTCTGCATGTTCATCATCATCCACTTGACTAGGCCCAGTGCATCACAAAGGCTTCTCCTATATCTTTCTATTTAACACTGTCCTTTGCCAGTTTCAGCTACCTTATCACCGAAGACTTCGTAATCTGATCCGCCCGCCTAACTTTCTGCCGTCGCGTTCTACGCTTGCCAGGTATTGGTGTCCCCTCCGTTATTCTTAACGACCATTGGTTTTCTTGCCTTCGCATTAGAGAGCCCTGCCGTAGCCCATTTCTTCCTCTAGATTGCGCCTAGGGTGTCAAAACCCCGCGTTTGTTCCTTGACCCACTGTGCTGTTTTCCTCGGCTTTAAGGGGACAGGGTAGGTCCTAAACCTCCCATATATTTTAGCTTAAGTTAGTGACCCGTTTTCTCACGAGTGTGTTTTAGTCAAAACAGTCACATTGATATCGTTGAAATTACCTTTCTACTTTCTCTTTACTGAGCCTCAAGTTTAATGTAATATGAAAAGGCTTCTTTGCTTTTGTTTTTAGTGAGCCACTCATTTTTCAGGCAAAAATAGGCAATGAATACCTTGTGAAACAAAATTTTTTGAACTAATTTTTATATTCTAGTACAGTGGCTTGCCCTTTACGCTGCATTATTGTTGGCGAGAAATCGATGTTTCTAGCTGCTGCGGTTCCAGATAAGAGGGGGCAACCGTTGCGGAAATTAAAATTTCGAGAGAAGTAGTATTTAAGTAAATAAATGCACTTTTTTCCAACCCTCCACGCTACAAATGCATGGGGATGCATCAAATTAATAACCATCAGCCTGTTAGTCACCTCCAGAGTGAGTCTTTATTTTCTTCGTTTGCTGCCTTGCTTTTAGGACCTCTTTTGTAGCCAGCTGTGCAGCCCTGTTTGCAAAGTACAGTCGTCTCCGTTCAGCATCCTGCAGCAGTTGTACATTGAAGCAACCCGGAGAAACACTAAACGCTCTCCAAATGTCGGCCCTGGCATCGCTACCACCGGTAAACGTTAGGAGAGCATCCATGGTGGCTTTTCTCAACGCCTCGACACCGACGAGCACATTCTTTGGGGCGAGCTCCCGGACGACGCAGTTGAAAGACCCTTTCGGGTTCCGAAGTCTTTTCTAGGAGGCATTTTTCAAAAGCTCAGGTTTTGAAAGCTGCTTGAAGATTGGCTTCACAGCCACAAGGACTGCTGGTGGGAACTACTCCTTGTGGAAGTAGGGCTCGCCATTCATCTCACTCTTGTTGAACTGGCACCACGTGCCGTGTCCATTTAAACAGAGACCGTGAGATGGATGTACACCAGTGGACGCCATGTGGAAATATGTGGCCCACTCGGCCTTTCGCATGTCATGTATGAAAATCGACATAAATAAAAGGTCTGCCTACCTGCCTGCCCGCCCGCCTGTGTCTGTGTCTGTCTGTCCGTCCGTCCGTCCGTCCGTCCGTCCGTCCGTCCGTCCGTCCGTCCGTCCGTCCGTCCGTCCGTCCGTCCGTCCGTCCGTCCGTCCGTCCGTCCGTCCGTCCGTCTGTCTGTCTGTCTGTCTGTCTGTCTGTCTGTCTGTCTGTCTGTCTGTCTGTCTGTCTGTCTGTCTGTCTGTCTGTCTGTCTGTCTGTCTGTCTGTCTGTCTGTCTGTCTGTCTGTCTGTCTGTCTGTCTGTCTGTCTGTCTGTCTGTCTGTCTGTCTGTCTGTCTGTCTGTCTGTCTGTCTGTCTGTCTGTCTGTCTGTCTGTCTGTCTGTCTGTCTGTCTGTCTGTCTGTCTGTCTGTCTGTCTGTCTGTCCAAGCAGCCAACATGTTTTCTGATGGCAAGCCATAATAGGTCTGAATTTTGTCTAATAAAGCACCAGTCAAGCCCCTCCGACAAGACATTGATTTGCCATTGGACAGCGTCTTCCCCTTCATTTCTTTTTAAATTTTCGCGACTGGGTGCTCATTCTCTTTTGAACATGGCCAATACATTCCAGTTTCCAAATATTGACGCCATTCCCATATGGCTTCGCTGCTTCCACTGCGAGGAAGCCTTTGCTGTCACTGTCACCTAGGTACCTTACGTACTGAACACCATGTAGCTCCTGACTTCGTCGAAATGTACACAGTGCTCCTACAGTCTCCGTGCCACCACTAGCACCTTCATAGTTCCGCTGGCATTTATGTTCGTGGTCCACATCAGAAGAGGTGCCTTCTGATGTGGACGCACATAGAACAATACTTTGTCGTCACTTCTACGTCGAGAACCTTTCCGGAGTCAACGCTGGTGGCAGAAACTCTGCCATTATTGGAGGTGTGCCCGCGCTTTTGCTAGCTTCCCTCTAGAGCAACGGCAATATCGTTATCCTCGTCATTGAGCTCAACTGCTTCTTTTGCTGCACGTTTCATTGATTCTTTTGCGGCAGCAGTGACACGGGTGAGCAGTTCCGCATTGTACCCCTAAAACTTTGTGGGTGGTTTCGGGAGGATAAGCATGGCACACAAAGTGCTCCCAGCAGCTGCACCTTTTCCTATGCATCGTAAGGCATACACATCCATCACGTTGGCTTCATAGAGGCCCCATGGTGTTCTGTTTGGCGTCTGAAATTGGTGTGAAGAAGAGCACCTTACGCCGTAGAGAGAGTAAGTGCAAGCAACGTCAGCTCTTCGCGCTGCCTTTTCGAGCAGCTGAAAAGTCCCCACCGCACACGTTACACGCAAAGCTTCCAACGATGGCACACGACAGCATGTCAGTATCAATCAGAGCATAGCTACGGTCACAAACACTTGCGTTTAGGTCCTTCATGCGTGCTGCCGAGTGCGACAGCTCTGAAGAAGCGCACGTGGGTGCAGCTGCGTCCAGCGTCGGAATGCGTTACGGGGAGTTGGTGCCACAAGGAACGAACTTATGCCGATTGCCGTGAAAACGACGCTTTTGAAATAACTTCTTCGTCTTCGTCTTACCATGGACGCTTAGAACGTAGCCTCAAACCAATAAAAAACCGACTTTGGCCATGAAACAAGGCTTAAGAGAAGCAAAACAACGCGCGTCGCGAGAGATACCGGCAGCGTCTGAGGATTCTTTTGGCTAAAAACAAAACTTTATGTATTTATTGCTGTTGCCAGACGATCAGTAACTATTCTGCTAAATATGGAGAAAATAGGCGTTTTTTACATTTGTTTTATCAACATAAGAGGCCTACAAATCTCGCATAGATGTGAAAGGAGCCGTGGTCGGTCAACACCAAGGTTTCGTGAAAGGTAAAATTTCGGAGTAAATAATTCGTGCACATGCAAGTGACCCATTGGAAACCGTGATGGAATGATTGCGAATTCAAATTTGGTAAAAAAAATTAATACTTCTAAAAGTTTTTGCCTACCCCTTTTCTTTAAAATTACACCTCTCATTTTTCTTTCCCTACCTAGCGCTTTTGCTCTTAATATACATTGAATCTTCTTCGTTACCTTATTTCTTCCCCATAGGTGAGGCCATCTGAAAGGCAACAATTCGAGTCCACTATCTGTCAGCCCTATTGTCATTCTCATGCACGGTCACTCAGGGCTCATTAGCGAGGAAGCCCTCACCATTTTCCAATATAGCTAAGGAAAGTATGTTTATAATGTTTTTGGGTGCACATACATACCTCAAACTCTCTCCAAGTCATGAAGTATTGTGCACAAATATTCCAGCAAAAATGTTGTGTTTGATTAAGATAACGATAAATGAGCCCGAGTACGATTCATACCTTAAACTGTAGTCATCGGATGCATAGGCTATCCGACCGTAATTATCAGGAAAATAGATGAGTTGGTCTTTCATTTGTCCTGATAAGAACGGATAGCTAAACGTTGCAGTATCCGCCAGGTCTCTGATTTTAAGGCGACGTGCAAGAATGACCTAATGCAGCAACGCTCGTTTCTGTTTCTTTGCTTCTAAAATAGGCTTTTTTTACCACAGAAAATCAAGAGACAAACCTCTGCCAAACTAATATTTTTAATTTTTTACCTGGGTAGTCCTGATTTCCAGAAGCTGCGGCCAGCCTACATCAGCAACGTTTTTTTTTTTATAGTCAATTACATGTTCTCCAAAAGCGCAGCTCATATGCTCCTTCAGTGAAGTATGAAGGCTAAGTTCAAGCGGTGGTAGGGTAAATATTCAATACCTCCTATCGCTTTGCTCTCGGAGGGATTTCCTGTGTCCGGAGGGAAACCATTCAATCATGCCGTTAGCGATAGGGTGATAGGGCTAGCTATAGAACATTCAGGCATGGGCAGAATTCAGAAATCAGGTTTCAATGTAGCAGGAAATTATTGTGCAATGAAGTAAATGTGCACTCTTGAACTAGTAACCGTCACTTTTTCTAATTCCTTCTTTCCTCGTGCAGCCGCAGACTGGAACAGCCTTCCAAACAACGTTGCCATCATCACTTGCCCAAGTCTTTTCGCTGAAAATGTAAAAACTTTCCTGTTATTGTGAATCTGTGCTTTTTAATTGTTGCCACCCCTTATGTAACACCCCTCTTTTGGGGCCTTTAAGGTAATAAAAAGAAATGAAATGAAATAAATCTAACAACATTCTTGTGCTGTCTGTATTTCTTGTTGTCTTTTCCTCCTTAACGCCGTTTCAATATGTTTCCTTCTCGAAAAACTTTGTTCTTTTATATCTCGCGCTGTTATAAATAGGCAACTCATTTCGCCCCTAAAAAAGCAGGAATGTACATCAGGCGGTAGCGAAGTGCAGTCGTGTGGATAATATGGGAGAGATATACGTTTCTCGGCAGAAATGCGCCTTTTGAAGCTTGACGAAAATTGAGCTTGACTTTTCGTTATTACACGCAGTACAAAAACTACTTAGAAGACTAAAGACAATGCTGGTCACACAAAATTACAGAGTAATCAATAAATAAATGATCACACTTTGTTTCATTTCTTATTGCTCCCGATTGTACCTAGCGCATATTCCTTCCCAACATACAGTATAATCACATCTTTTTATGTCGAAGTTCCTAAAACACGCCAGTTCTGCACTTTAACGCCTTTGAAATTATCATAGTAAACATTGTGGTCTGATCTAGGAGGTACTTCCGAATTTTTTACGAAGAGTCGTCTTCAGTGGAGCTTTCAAGGTCCATTGCTTTGTCTCGATCAGCTCTTTACTTCATGCAATTAGCAACTCCCTAGTTTGTCGCCTAAAGATATTTCTAACATTTATTTTGACGCACACTCATGCAGGCTTGTATTGAGCTAAAAGTGTTTAATAAAAAGTTTGTGCACGCTCCTCGAGCTATGAACACCGCCAGCATCGACTGTAGTGAAACCTCATAAAGGCAAATATGTGGCGCATATATCGTCATGCCGACAGGGACCAGCAGACAGGGGGCCAGAGCACAAGAACAAGGAAAACAAGAGACTCAGATAAGTTCTTAGTTCAAACGGTTGCTGATGCTCTGAGGCTTCATTCTGTTTTTTTCCCATATTCCTCCTCTTCCTCTGGTTAATAGAGATCCTCCGTCTTTTCCTGAACAAACTGGAGCAAAATTTTGGGCATTCATTCATCTATGAAGACTTCCGAACGGCTTTGAAATGCCCTTTAAATATGGCAGTGTTTAGGAATATCGGCATGAACCGAAGGGTTTGTAATTCTCAATTCACGTCATTTTTATTGTATTCACCACGAAGGAACCCTTAGATATCATTGGGTGCTCGGAAGTTAACTGCCAAACATGCTGATAGCTGCGGAAGCAGGTTATTTGCGAGCTGAAATTGGATTCCGCAAGTTGGCACTCATTTGTCGATTATTATGCGAAGTTGCTCGAAAAGAGATGCGCGACCGGTTCAAGATGTAAGATTAACATATCAGAAAATTCTGCCTTTCTTTTTTGGAAATGCATGCAATGTCACCAATTTCATTGGCATGCAAGCTTAGCGCTCCACGTTCATGTTGATATATCATGTGTTTCTGAAAAGGTTCGAGGTAATTATTAAAAGTAAGCTTTTTTAGATGAAAATGACTTGTTTATTAGTATTAGCAGTGCTGACGGAAACCAGCAAACTGGTTCATCGTCATAACTAGTGCGCTGGTCATCACCTAGATTCCAATAGTCACCTTTTAACTATTAGATTTGGGCGTCTGGTTGCAATCTGATATTTGCAGTCGGTGGTTAGTAATAGCCAGTTGAATTAATAAAGATTTCTTAACTATGTTACCCTCAGCTCTGTAGCTGGAGAAAATTTGGCTTTTCGTACTAGTTACGTGGTCTCCTCTGGAAACAAGAATCACCCCAACTGGGATTTTAAATGGTTGGTGTGCGGTTCTGGACTCCATATGTGGAACTATTAACTCCGTCACTATAGAGTAAAATGTGTCAAATTACCTATTTTACTCGGTGCTCTGAATTATCTGGTGTAAAGTAGGATTCTTGTCTTTTTCTACTCTGATTTTAAAATTTAGTTTCTTGGTCCCAGTTCACCCCTAGTCTCCAAAGGAGAAAAAAACAAGAACCGTCTGCAGGGTGTCGAACAGGATATTTTTTAGTTCACTTCGGATTCGGGTTCACGCCTTTCGGGTTAAGTTCCAGAATCGGCTCCGGATCGACACTCGAAACAGTTCTGACGGACCCAACCGGTTCAAACCAGGTTTAGACGGGTCCAGCACCCCCCCCCCCCCCCCCCCCCACGCAGAAAAAAAAATCCTGAACTTGGATGGGCTTTCATCAACCGTAATATTATGTTTACATTTCTGGATGACATTGCTATATATATATGTTAAAATATAACACGTTTTATGTAATATAATAACATAATATGTCAACATTGGCTCAATGCCAGGTGTTTTCCCTTTACTCATTTTAATTTACTCTTCGCGCAGAAAGATGGGAATTTCCATCAAGAGCCCGAAAATGAAATGAACTGAAAGCTAGTGTAAATTGGCTATGTACACGCCAGAATCCGTATGATGAGGTAAATGTGAAAAGCTGGTGGATTTTGAATTTATAAAACCCCGAAGCTTCACTAGTTTCAAACGGCCCGTCGCGGGAGTGATACGTTTCCCCTCCGGCTCGTGTCAATTGCGAATTTCTGCTAAGCAATGTACTTACGCGGCCGCCGTCAGGATTATCAAGTGCGCTATCTAAGTTACCGCACACCACTCAGATAGGAAGGTGTGCTGTATCGGCAGGTATGTATAGGCAAGACACGTTTCCATCACCCCCAAACCAATTTTGCAGTCACTCCTCCTCGGCCGGCATACCTCCAATATACAGTTTAGAGTACTATCCTCCTCCTTCCCCCCCTCCCAAACACACATACTCTCCCTAACCTTTTACCAGACAATAGCCTACTTGGAAAACTGGCTCTCCTTAACAAAGAAGTGCTTACTAAAGGTATTCTGTTTAAATCTCCTGCTGGACATTGACTCTTAACTCGTGTTATATACCTCGACTCCGTATATCTTCAAAAATACAGCTCATCATGCCTCCTCGCTACTAAAGTGTAAGGTCCAGATTTTTATCTATGATCATGTGGTCACCATTTTTTTTGTAATCATGGAAGAGTGTGATGAAATAAAGTCGGCAGAGACAGCTAAGGCAGCTTTCGGGTGAGAAGCCGCAATCCCGACCGCTCACTTCGTGAAAGCAGGCGCCGCGCGCAGCGGCGTAGTGTACCCCATTCCACGCAGCTGGCAGTTGTACCTCTGAATCGCATACGCAGTCGCCGCCGCCGCGACGCCACCGCAACCCTTCTGATCTGCCCGATACTTTGTAACGGCGATCGCCGCCCTACCTCTTGTTGGCTATGCCAGCCTTCTTTGACACCGGTGTATTAGAATGAGTTCAGCATATATAGATTCAATACGCCATGAGAAGCTCTTTTAGGGCTCAAATGTGGACCATACGCGTTAGGAAAGGACATACCTTCGCGCTATAGGACGTTTCTGTCGTGTTCAGTGCGATCAACGACTATATTGATCAATGAAATTATTAGCGTTGTGTTGTGATGCAGTGTTCTTTTAGGACCTACTTCTGCAGGCTCATGAATGGGACAGTAAGATAAAGCTCTACGCTACAGCAGTTTTGCCTGCGATGAAAGAATTCCGAATACCGTGTGAACTTTTCATTTTAAAAGTAGTGCTTAGAGTGTGGAAAAACAGCATGGATAAAAAAAGTGGTAGGGTTTTAAGGTAGTGAAATCGGGTAGACTTTGAAAACCACGCGTTTAGAATGGTTGCCTCATAATTTTGCTTTGCTAGGCCGTCGGTACGTCTCGCGACGTTGTACCATGATTTTATGAAGAAGACATGCGGAATACACAGAGCGAGAGTCTGGATATTAGTTCGATTGTAAAATTAGTTGATGAAGTTCACGAGACTGTGCTGCAGTTGAACACAAGGCGTGATCGGCTGCATCGATGGCATTTTGCTCTCCTGCAGTGCCACATGATGAAGCCGCCGTGAGTTCGAATCCCAGTCGAGGCAATATTTATTGTATTTTCTTAATTACTTAGGAGTTGGCTAAGGTCACCCTCAAGGTCAAGCTTCACACAAAATAAGTGAGCCGGTCTGACCAGGTAAAGTATTGCTTTCACTCTAAGGCGCAAAGCCACCGAGTTCAACGAGGACTCTATCATGAGAACAGTAAGGTTTAGCGCAGGAGGTACACGCTGCGCAAATTTAACCTCCTGTCTGGTTGCCCTTTCTTGACAAGTGCGCCTTCCAGAATTTTGATGAGTGGCGGAGTAAGTGAGTGATGGTGGTGTGAGGCCTTATTTCGAGATCGCTGAAATTGACCCGATCAAGTAAGGCACGAAAAGGGTCATGGAGGTTGCTGTTATTATATCTAACTACAACAAAAGTAAGCTTCGCAGACGACCAGGTAGCCTAAACCAAATGTAAACGATGTTTCTCTCACGTCGTCACTGGTTGGAATACCACTGGGAATTAGAGTATGAAAATTGTTTTCTATACTGCGTTAGCATTATAGCCTTCTTTCTCAAAAATTGCCGTGGCCTGTGTGTCTGTGTGTGCGCGTGCGTATGTTCGTGTGTCCGTGTGTATAAGCGTGCATGCGTTCACATGCAAAGCCTCCGCCCCTGATGTACACTGCTGTGGGCGCACATCCGGGCATATACTCGTAAAAATGCATCTGAACCGAACTTAAACTCTTTCCCTCTCCCTCCACCCTACCCAAATGGAGCCGCTGTAGCTGTAAATGATCCACGTATACCGTAGCCAAAGCGTTCTACGAGAGAACGCCAACAAGCAGAAGTCTCTCGTGTCCGACACCAACAACCCAAAGTGCGAGAGCGAGTGGCAGATATCATTCTCCCGTCAGACAATTCAACATCCAGCAGCCAGAGAACACTGACGAAGTCACCTGCTAGCGAATAGCATGTTTTTTATATAAGCGGAATCACTGTCAGCGCATCGGCGTAACACAAATTTATTTTATCACAGTTACCTGTGATGAAATTAACTATGTGGTATAAAAAAAAACATATGCCTGACTGGGTGTAGAGCGAGATATTTAGAGCTAAATGAAGAGGTCGCGAGTATGCATAAACTTTCTCGAACTGTGTATTAGCCATGCAATATCAAAAGAAACGTGAACTTACCGTCTTGAGTGTGCAGTGACTGATCGCGCAACACGGAATATCGTCTTGCTGTGACTGCTCCTAAGGCTCCGAATAGGGCAAAGAATAAAAGCAGCTGGCGCATGTTGGACTTTCTGGACTCTGCAGAGCGTAACAAACCAAACCACATGCAGAAAATCAAGCACCATACCTATTTTCACAATGTAGCACTTTGCTCGTGTTAAGCGAACAATTGCGAAACGTCAGTGTTGTGTAGTGTCCCGTAAAAGACCATGTAAAGTTGCGTTCCGTTTTCTACATTTTACTCACTAATGCTTTTATATTTGCTGAGGGTCATACTTTTAATTGTTACCGCTTTATTTCCCCCGTTTTACGTTTACGCAGTCCTGCGTCGATTAAATATGTTGTGCTTACGTAGGGCACTGTCAGCCAGCAACATACGTAAGTGGTTCTTCATTCCAAACAAGTAAAAAAAAACTTTTCAACGAAGAAAAAATTGTGGATATACAGCTTCCTCACAGTGGCACATATTTTGCAACCCAGCATAAGACAGCTACGTACACAAGTAATGCGCAGCTCTAAATTTTTTATAGCCTTTAGAAAAAAAGATGAAAAACGTATTCTTGGCATCAGTATTGTTCCCTTTGGAATTTAAAAAAAAATCGTAAAAAGCACATGTTTCTTAGTGCTGTCTTTGCCCATGCAATCGAAGAAAAACATAATTTGTGCTCAGATGAATAACTGACGAAAAATCACAAAAATTTGTCCGCCTGTTAACATATTTCGTGTATATTTTTGAGTGTGTAAAAGTATGGTTTCTTATGTTAAATTTTCTTTTCTCTTTCAGAGCTCTAAACCTAAGGATTACAAATTGTTTTGTATGCATTGCGTAAACATGTAACTCCTCTTTGGGTATAACATCTATAAGCTTGGCTGTGTTCTTTTTATCTATGACACCCATTGAAACACTATATGTCAAGTATTTATACCTATGTCAATGATTCTATATATTTTATTCTTCAAAGTGCCCACTCAAAATTCATGCAGCGTAATGACACAACGTAATACATTTTCACTAAGTCATATAGCTATTTTTTTATCTCTAGGGTTTTGCAGCTTCACATGTTTATAGAGCTGTTCCGACAAAACCCCTAGATTCTGACATACAGTTTCAACCTGCTTATTTCAAGATATGACATTATCGAAATCAATGGTCAAATATTTTGCACACGAACTGTACTGAAAAGGGATGCACGTGATTTTCTACGTATTTCAGTGTGCGGGAAAAGTGGCCTTTGATCATTAAATTTTCCTTGGGGGGATCATCGTAACCCCATCATCCTACGTTCACTGCAGTGAAAAGGGCTCTCCAATGTGTCTCCAACTGACCCTCTCTTTCGGGAGCTGTGCGGAGGAGATTAAGAAGTTTGGAGGCACAGGGTCAGTTTGAGACATTGCTAGTTTTGCGGCGATCTTTTTCACATTTTGAGTGAAGCCATGCACGTAAGGTACAACAACTGTGTTCTTGCTTGTCGAAGTTTTTTTTTCGTGGTTGCAGATTCCTTGCGCGGCAGGTGGTGAAGCAACGCCTCGCTTACCATGGCAAGATTTCTAGGGGATTAAGGGAAGCTGGTTATTCCCAAGAAATGGTGACCACGGTGAGTGAGGCGTTGCTTCACCACCTGCCGCGCATGAAATCAGCCACCACGGGGAAACAAACTTGGACCAGCAAGAACACTGTTGTTGTACCTTACGTACATAGCTTCACTCGCATTCTCAAAAAGATCGCCGCAAAACAAGCAGTCAAGGTGGTTTGCTATGCGCCCAACAAAGCATTCAGATGGTGCCGCCAAGTCAGCAACGAAGAGCGAAGGATGACCTGCGCAGTAAACCACCAGACAAGATACGCAGATTGCGACGAGGGTGTCATGTACCATTTCCCTGTAGCACGAGGTAATTCTTATATCGCGCACACAAGCAGGTGCGTCAATAGAAGAGCTAGAGAACACGCAAATTAATTAGGAGCAACTGCCTCATTAGGTTTCCTGGCTCTTCGTTACCGCCAGCCTGAGCACCCATTAAAGGCCAACTTGGACAACATCTTGATCCTCGGAAGAAAAAAAAAAGATATGCTGGCCAGGGATTTGAGCGAAGCTGTTGCCATCCATAAGAAAGGACAGGTCTATGTAAGCACCACATCAGTTACACTGTCAACGAAAGAAACAGCGTACTTCCATGATGTTCGCCCTGTCCCATGAACTAACCAATTTTTTCGCCCCGTTTGTTCTTAAAATCCTGTTCGCCACCGTTTTTTGTGTTTTTATCTGCCACAACAAGTTTTAGTCTTTTTAGCAGTGTTTAGCCGTGTTAATTTTGGCATTTATTGGTTTTAACTCGACTCTCGTCTCACTCGAAAGCGAGGAAGGTATTTTAAAATTTTCTCAGCCTCATGTAAATCTCCATGCTTAAACACTTAGCTTTGTTTCGGCGTGTTTTGTTGGCGCTGTATTTTGAATTATTATTTATTTGGTATTATTGTTCTCGTGTTTTTGTTTTTATGACGCGGCTTCGGTTCTTCCGCTGTCTGGTCTGTGGCCTAGATCTTATGTTGTAACTGCTCTAAGGACTGATTTTATTTGCAACGCGGCCTCAGATTGTCTGCTGTCACTGGTTTCGCATTCCCGTTGACGGCTGTTCCGTCATCTTTTTCAAGGTCTTGTTGTTATATTTGCTTTTGTTGCGGCAAATTTGTTCATGTGCTTTGCCCTCTCTCCATCCTTATGTCCGCCTTTACCCACTGTATAATTTTCGTCGCGTTTCGCGCTTTTTCATTGAAGTTCTTAGTCAGCTCTGTTCCGTGTTTCAATATGTCTATCTACGTTGGTGCGTCCCAAGGTTCATGCTGACCCAAACTTATTCATACCTACTGGTGCAGAGGAATGCCATTTTGTAGCGTTAAACGTTGCCAGATTCAGATTCTGATGGCGGCCTGTCCGAAACCAGAGAACCTTAGTCCTGCCGCAGCTGCCGGTGGCGCGGCGCCATGGCTGATCACGTGGTTCGTCACGTGGTTAGTCTCTTGACCAAGTTCCACTCGGCCAAATGTAGCTATTGCGTCACTCAAAGTTTAAGGAAAACTAAACCACCGCCAATTTTTTTTTGTAATGATGGCCACAATACGGTAGCATTTCGAGCCTTGAGCGTGGCAGCGCCGCCACAGGTTGGCCATGTGGTGTGGAGCAGCTTCCGTCGGCACGGCGGCATGGATGATCACGTGGTGCGGAGCAGCTGCTGCTTCCGGCGGCACGGCTCGCCGGCGAAACCGAGCTGCCACAGCTGTGCGCATGCGCCGTGTCAAGTGGGACAGATATGAAGGAACGCCCAGCGAAACAGAGCGACGAAAAACAGATTTTGCAATTCAACTGAGCAAGTTCCACTCGGAGAGCTGAAGCTATCGCATCACTCCAGGTTTAACCAGAGCTCAATCGCCGCCAATTTTTTTTCAAACCCGGTGGAGAATTGAGCGGCACCGGGATTCGAACCCCAGACCTCTTGCGGGCGATGCATGCGCACTACTTCTGCACAATCGCCGCTTCATAGCATGGAGTACTGATTTGAAATTAAGCACCTAGACATCTATCATTTAAAAATTATATAAGAGAGCTCTTAGCGAAGACCTTAATTTCAGCACCTTTCTATTTACACGAGACTTCAGATATCTCACACTTTAATAATTCAGACTTTTTATGCACCAGAAAAACAGCTTCTTTAGAGTCTAAGCATTCTAAATGTTTCTTCAATCTCAGAAAAGAGAAAGGCACACGCGCTGCGCCAGATCTTCGGGATTGCCATAATTCATTTCACATAATATAAAAGGAGTAGCGGTGAGAACAGAGACTAAAAAATAGACAGGACGCGCGATAATGGCGCGCTTTACAGCTTACAATTCTGAATCCCCGTGCTAAGTGCCAGATTGTTTATAATGTTTATATACAACTTGGCCGGCTTTTTGTATAACATATGATTCCGTCTGTACTTCTCAGAACTTAACAATCAATGGACACTGCCAGTTCTTAAATTTATAATGTTCGTAAAATGGCAGAGTTTTATCCAGATACTAATATCACGTCATGACGCGCCGCACACAATGCATTTAAAGAGGTTTCAATCAGCTAAGAAAAATTTATGACCTGTGAGAACAATAACAGGACGTTCGGGTTCTTTCAAGAACCAGGGAAAGCTAGTATTACCAATGTTTCTATGCACCTTCTACTCCAATATGTCCTAATTTGGACTCGATTTTTATAAAAAATTGCTAGGTTTGTTGTGATTTTTAGATATTCTTTCAATTCGTGTGGGAACTATATTTTTTGCATTTGAATGCTGTGCCGAGCGCACACTCGTTTGATCACTTCCTACATCAAGCTTGTTGGGCTATAGAAAACACAAATTTTCCTCTGTTCTCGTTACATTATCCTTGTGCTTCAAGGTATAATCCCATGATTATTTTCGGGACGCTGTAGGTTATGAGGTTCTCTTTTCTTGCTGCGCTCCTCAATGCCTGCTGTTTTGAACTTTCGGATCGTAAGTGCAAAAAGTCGCATGTCACTTCCGTCTGATAAAGTGGGTAAAATGATGTCGTGCGTAATTAATATAGATAACATTGATGATTTTTATTTCCTACATTGCAATAGTAAATACTGCTATACACTGTTCTTTATATATTACCCTTCTGGACAATACAGCGAGGAAGAGTCATAGGGGCTAATATTAGCTATAATATCTAGAGTGCTTCTATTACACTGATAGCCGGTCATCTTCTTAGACCTAGAGCTTAAAATATTGGAAGCTACCTAAAACATAATTAGGGCGAAAATACCGCAATGAATAATAGTTAGCTGATGTGGTCTTCTTACGCCAACGTGTCAATAACGTCAACAGTAGGTAGTTCCTAGGGACCTTTGTCACCTTTGCGTAAGTCTTATTGACGATTTATCAATAAGCTAGCGCCATTTTATGAAGAGCACCTTAACGTAAAACACGAATTTTTCTACATGGCTCTAGCATTTACAAAAATCTCACTAAATCTAAGAACGGAATATACTAGCACCCCTTAAGGAGAATTCACTTACACTATTTCAGGCCCTTGCTCAAATTGTGGCCGGTTCAACAGCACTGTTCAAGGAGCTTATGAAGAGCGAATTTATAGACAATTTGTGCAATCGTGGCCTGTCAGTGACTGCTTGCTGTCTAAAATGTCCGCCCTTTTTAAATAGCTGCGTTCTTAAATTCAAGACGAAGTTAGTATACTGACGTCTGTATCTTGGACGATTTCAAGCGGACAGAAGAAAAATGCTCTACTGCTTGACATTAAAATACTCTTGACATTAAAATGACATTAAAGACGATGAACTGGCAAGGTTCGCGCATGCGATAAAATATTTCCCTGAGACAATGTTACTTCGGACCATTGAACTTTGAGAGAAGCTTGTCGGATTTGATGTCCCCACTTGGTTCCAGAATGAAAAAAAAAGTGTCACACAAATATCAAAGTGTTTCGTGTGTATTCTCATACTGTGATCAATACTCTAAAGAAGTAATTTGGCTAATTACTTACACCAGTTACCAGCACTGATAGAGAAATTACCAGCGGGGTAAACATCTAATAAAAACCGGCTCAGACAGTTTCAGAAGATGAAACACCGCAACACAAAACGGGCAGAAGAAACACTCAGGGCACGAGCACTGATTAAAAACTGAACATTTTACTCGAATAACATAAATATACGACTCTGCCAAGGCCATGAGAGCAGACAACACTTTACAAACTCTATTGAAGCCCTGGAACTTCATTCTGAAGGGCCACTCATGCCAATACTGCAATGTCTATTGCCCTGAAACCAGCTTTTGAATCAAATACACTGTTGCCTGGGAGAATCATTTTGAGGAAGAAGCATTAATAGGCAGTTAGCCTTGAATTACTGGAAAGTCATAGTTGAGACGAATTGTTTAGTACTGTCACCTACAAACAAAAATTAATATAGATTAGCTCAGCTAATCTACGATATACAAAGCGAAAGCAGTCAGCTTTCATTGTGCTAATTGGCCTTGGCGTTGACAGCGTTCAGAGGGCGATGATTTTGAGGAAATGAAGGGCGCATAATTAGCTCCCTGGGTCAGTGGAAGCTTCAAGTCGAGCTTCCAAGAGTACGTGGTGGTGGTGAGAAAGAGAGCTGGGCTGCTTTCATAAGCGCTGACAACGTTGTGGCAGACACGCGGCACTGCAGCAATAGGCCACAGCGTTCGTTGGGTGGCCAACCTCTCGTGATCAACCATTAACTGCAACCTGATAGAGCGGCAGGGTGGGCGCACTGCCTATCCAGTGTGCGGAACGCACTCAATGTTACAGACGCCAAGCCGCATCTGCTCGGCTAAATCACTAGGTCAGGCCGCAGCAGCTCCCCGGCACAGCGACATTGAAGACTCGGCTCGGCGGCGCGGTGAAGTGACGGTCAAACGGCAGCCTACGGCGAAATCGGCATCGCTAGACCGGTAAAGCTTTCGCTTTAAGAAGTATGACTGGCGTAAGCAATCACGATTTCTATACAGTCTTGCCACTGGGCAACGACGGCACCGAGGCCACCGTTTCTGGCCTCTCTGTGCATTTCCGGGGCGGCCTTCTCGCCGAATGGCCAAATGCAGGCATGTATTGGAAGCGGTATTTGAGTTCCGTGAAGACTTAATCCTAGTCCTGGCCTCAGCAGAACGGTTTGGCGCCTTTCTTCAGGCAAGTCAGGGGCTCAGCAAGCTCAGAGAAATTGTGAGCAAACTGGTGATCGTACGTGCAGAGGCACAGAAACGGTCGCAGGCACCGTTTATTGCTTGGAGAACGCCTCTAGCGCTGACAATGTGGGACTTATGGCCCTTGGCATCACGTTCTTGTCAACACACCCCATGAGGGCGCTGAGATTTTGGTCGCCGTCAACTATAAATCGGTGGTTGCTGAGCGGCGTCTGTCGAACCTTCGGAGTTGTCGCAAAGCAGTCGTGGAAGGAACGGATAGTGCTTTCCACACCGCGTTTCGTGCTTGTGAAGAGCTGCGGGTTCACGTCGGTAATACTGGCTGTAGCATTCGCCTCGTCAAGGTCCGACGTGTTGTATAAACAGCTCTCGCCGCTACACTCTCACCGCGCTTCAGAATAATCGGCCGCCGCTTTCTTCGTGAATTGTTGAGATATACAGGAGGGGTTTGTCAATAAGATCTCGGTGCGAATATCGGAAAGTTGTACAAGGCCTCGAGCTGCACAAACTTGCCGAGGAAGTAGCAGCGGCATGTTCGCTTCAGCGATGCCTTGAGTGCCAGTGCTGTGATCACACTCGAATGTGAGGAACCCCCTAGCTTGCTGAGGTATCGTTCTGATTGGTTTGGTTTATGGAGGTTTAGCGTCCCAAAGCGACTCAGGCTATGAGGGACGCTGTAGTGGAGGGCTCCGGAAATTTCGACCACCTGGGGTTCTTTAACGTTCACTGACATCGCACAGTACACCGGCCTCTAGAATTTCGCCTCCATCGAAATTCGACCGCCACGGCCGGGATTGAACCCGCGTCTTTCGGGCCAGCTGCCGAGCGCCGTAACGACTCAGCCATCGCGGCGGCTGGTATCATTATGAGGTTGTCACATATGCGCAACAGTGTTCTGCGGGGCTCGGTGTCGTTACCAAAGGCTCGCTGGGGGGAAAACGATACCGTAACCTCCGGAAGGTCGATGACTGCACCTTACTCTTAAACGAAATCTATGCGCAGTACCAGATCTTTTGATGACTCGTGCATTACGGCAAAGACACCAGTGAAAGTGAGACCGCAGATCTGAATAGGCAGGATCTGCAGGTGCAGATAGGCATCATGACATATCCACCAGCAGTGCGGATCATTGGTTCAGACGAAGAAACTTTGAGGGTCGCGGCTAGTTTGCTGCTCTTCACAAAAAAAGCAATAAGTGCCGGTATCCACGAGTGCCGTTACTACATACTTCTGGTTTATGAGGGTTTAACGTCCCAAATCGACTCAGGCTATGAGGGACGCCGTATTGAAGGGCTCCGGAAATTTCGACCACCTGGGGTTCTTTAACGTGCACTGACATCGCACAGTACACGGGCATCTAGAATTTCGCCTCCATCGAAATTCGACCGTCGCGGCCCTGGATCGCACCCACGTCTTTCGGGCCAGCAGCCGAGCGCCATAACCACTCAGCCACCGCGGTACATACTTCTAATGGGTTACTAAAGCTGCAGCAGAAACTAATCGTTCGCAGCATGTCTGTGAGGAAGTCGGATCGGGTCGTCACCGCTCGGGCCGTTGCGTGAAAACAGCGGGTAGAGGCTGGTGACTGCAAAGTAGCGACGGCCCTACCCCCGGAGGATGTCGTCTTCAGTTCTGCCGGTGAGGAGACGTGCCTCTGAATTGACCAAGGATGATGGCCCGCTGGGCGAACCAAAGCGCCTCAGAGGTGGTGATAGGGATTAGCGTTGCTGCGAGGATGGAGGCAGCACTTTAGCGGTTAGGTACTATTCAATGTCCTATGGTCCTTCACCATAGCTGCGCCGAGCTGCGACCGGTGGGAATCCTCTCAAACACACCCTCCGGTACGGGAAATTCCCAAGACTATGGCTGGGCGGTCAGCAGTGGTAGCTGTGCGCTCATTTGTTAGACGTTATTCATACGTGCGCTTTGCTTGTAGCAGGGCGCGTGTCCTGCTGCTGCTCGACGGGGAGTAGGTAACGGTGGGGTGGTGCGGCAACAGGGCGGTACGCTTGCGGCGAGGAGGCATGCAAGCGTTGGGCATCGCCATGATACATGACGTACTGCTTCTGTAGCAGTGATGAAGATGGCTGCATCGCTCGCCAGATTTCGTAACGGACGGCGTCTCCTGTAGAAGCAATTCTTGCCGACGAAACACTCAAGCGGAAGTTTCGCAGTTTTACGCGGACAATGCTCCGCACAAGCTCTTGCGGCGCCTCATCTCCTAGGCCTGACAGGATCGCGCACTGGTGTCTGCTACGCTTGCTGACAGCCGTAGTGTGCACACCATTCCTGCAATGCATGTTCTATGCTCGTGTCATCCTTAACGAAGGCGTAGACGCAGGGTCCAGAATGAGTACAGAAAACAGGTGTTCCTTGGCCCCGCGCGTAAGTGCCATACTTTAGTCTCCTAAGGCATGGCAGGTTCTGCCTGAATGAAGAGTTGTGTCATGTTCCCTATAAACGAAGTTACTATCACTTTAAAGTGCGGTCACCTGGAGCGAAGGGCAATTTCGCCGTATCCCTTTATCTCTCTCGAACTGAATGTGGCGAGTAACTCTCAGTGGAAAAATGCCCAGTTGGAAAAAGACGCCTCATTGTCCACAAACATCTTCACCGAGCCTTGCAGCACGAAATGCGTGTTCAGCAGCTACCAGTCATTGTCCCATTGCTTGATTGCGGCCACACGGTGAAAACTGACCAGCCAATCTTCGACGTTCTCGAACCTACCACCGTGGGAGGACGGTGGCGACAGAGGTGGGAGAAAGACGAACGACGGTGCACTGCCGGAGTATTGGCCTATCAAGCTGCCCGTGGTGGGCGTGAGGGCCCGCACCGGCGTTGGCAGTGGCTTAAACTCGAGTTGCGGGCGTTGCAAGAGACGGCTCACTTTGTGGGGTTTGGCTTCCGCGCGTCGGCCACGAGCCTCAAGGATATCGTCGTGGCCAGCCTACATGATATGGTACTCAGCACGCTTACACAAAATTTCAGCGACAAACGTAGCGAGAATAAGGAGAGCACAGGCGATTACTGGGTCGAGGGCTGCCGAACAGCCGTGCTAATTGGAGACGAAGGCGCTCGGCCACGCGCTAAAATAAAAGGTTTGGCCACATGGTGACGCCGGCGGAGTGTTAGCAGTGTAGATCTACTATAATTCATAGGGACTGTCGACACTTTATAATTCGACCCAGAACGAGAACCTAATCATTCTGACTAAAACAAGTTTCTAGTAAGCTTTGAGAGGCGTCTGAAATAAAAGTAAACGGCTTCCCAGCAAGTATCTTCTGAGTGAGAGAGAAAAAAATTTAATGCATAAAATGGTTTGGTTTGGTTTAGGGGGGTTTAACGTCCCGAAGCGACTCAGGATATATGGGATGCCATAGGGAAGGTCTCCGTGAATTTCGACCTCTTGGAGTTCTTTAACGTTCACTGGCATCGCACAATGAACGGGCCTCTAGAATTTCACCTCATTTGAAATTCGATCGCCGCGGCTATGGATAAAAATTCTGAAACGAGATTGGTTTAGCGTAAGAATGCATGCACTTCAGTTAGTATAGCCTTTCAGATATATATGATTTGCTGAGTTATTTAGATAACAAAAGCTTGCGATTGCGGTATTTTTGTGCGGTTTTTCCACAAGTGCCTTCGAATATGAAATCGCATGCACCACACCGGATAAGAAATATCTAGCTCGATGAGCCAAGAAGAATCTCCACATCTTTTTTTTTCTTTTTTAAATGCTCACGTCACGCTTTTTATTTGAATTGCCATTTGATTTTTCTGCTTGTTCGTCGTGCAAATAACTACATCAGCAACAGCCACAGCATCCTATGTATCAGGGAGTTTACTTTCCCTGAAGGAGCAAAGAATTCCCCATTGGTCTACAGAAGGCATTCTCTTGGGCCAGCGGAGGGACTGAATTCTAACTCAAAAGCTGAGTTTTTTGAGGCCGACTAGTTGTTTCCACCCGTCCCGACACATCATTTTTTTAGCACATTGCTGTCCCTATAAAATCGTTGTATTCGGCCTTACAGAAAAGATTTGGCCCAGTTGTTCCGTGTCCACAATGCAAAAATTGCGCAACCACAGCCTATCTGGCGGTCGTTTTCCGCCTTTTAAATTGATTTTGCCTGCGCAGTAAATGCTCCGCCTGCTGAACCTTCCTTCCTCCACCTAATGTCTGCGATAGCGTCATTATTAACGGTCCTTTTATAATGCAGACTGCCCTCTATTTGTTATCGCAAGTTATCTAGTATTGGTTTTCACTCCTCTCATTGTGGTCAGTGCACTGCGTACAAATACGGTATCGAAGAGCTTAGAAATACCTCATGAACACTAGGATTATTTTTCGTACTGGTGTAGTTGCAAAATGAAATCTAGAAAACAGGTTAACAAGTCACTCTGAAAGCATGCCGCCGAAAAAAAGAATATAGTATTGTAAAAAGCGGTGCAAGAAAGACGGCAGCATTTGTTGTACTGGTTCAAACTCCTCTGTTGAAGTTCTTTTTTTCACTTTTCAGCCCGCGACCTATGATGGCTTAGTCATTAGAAATTTTAGCGCTTCTACTGCTGTTCCAAACCAAAAGTTCAGTTACCACGTCATATCAGCTGTAGCAAGTCACATAAGGGTGTCGTAAGCAATGATTGTGCCGTTACTATACCGCCGAGACTGAACTAAATTCGCTACCGGAATTTCATGTGACCTATTCCTTCTTTTTAGAGTCGTAAAGGGTGATGACTTGCTTACCCTTTCAAAATGTTATAAGTAGTGGCTGTCAGATTCGAAACGTATGCATGCCGTCACTAGAATTTCAAACACTGCAGTACGTTTAGTAACTAATATATATAAACGGTGCTTCGAGGCAACATTTACACCGCTGCGGTGCACCACAGCTACAGTTTGAAAAATATCTCGCCGCTTGACGGGTGAGTACTCTTTGGCCTCTAAATATTCCTAATTTTGTTACACGTGCAATTTTTGGTTCCATTGTTAAAACTTTTACAAATTTTAGCACCCACAGCGCTACCGAAAAGCAGGTTAGATGTCGCAACAAGGCGGCTCTACCAGTGCACAGCAGTTTAGAAGTAATCTATTTGAACTAGTTATTCATTGAACGTGTGTGTTTTTTTATTAGGTGATTACTGTCTGTTTCTTAAGTGCTATCTTTCGCTCTGCTTCTGGAATACCCTTCCAACAAGACTATTCGTTTCCGGCAGCTACGTTCGACCCACCGGCCCGTGACCGATGCGCTGTGAAGTTGTACGCATTTATACTAACAAACCTCTCGCAATTAAGAGGCCTAAACACATTCAATTATCTCCAATTACTTTGAAAGATCGCATCGTATTTCTTTCTACAATTGCGATTGCAGTATTACATTTCCTTTTCAGGAATTCATAAGCAGTGCTAGACAAAGATAATTTTTCTTACCGTGCAACAAATGTACTTTTCTTCAAAGATATCTCTATTGAGGTGTATAGCATATGACGACGTTCTTTAGTGCTGCTTAAACGAACTTTGCGCCATCTGCGTGAGGTCATTAGAAATAAGAGTGCCCAGTGCCTCTTAAATTATTTTCAACTGTTCAGTTCAGTTTTCAAAGCGTAATTAAAACATAAGATATACTTGAGCAGAAAATAGCCTGACGCACATATTACAAGCGCACATTCCTTCAAACTGGCTGTGACCGGTCATCATAATTTCCCTGATATATGCCTCGAAGATTGTGGTCTAATTAAATCTACGTGTAGTGTATAACTTTACGAACACTTCCGAGGCGGATTCTCGTATCTGCCGGTAGCTCAAGGCGAGCGAAAGTTTCTCTGCAGTTTAAGAACAGCACTGATAGTAGGGAATCTGGCGGCACTAGCTGCTCCGGATACACATCGTTTTTCCCATCTGCGTTGCATCCATGGTAAATGTTTAACATGCTCATGTGACAGAAACTTGGCAAGTTGAAATGAATAGTCCGCTAAAACAGAAACGCTGGAAACTGCTTACCAGAGAAAGTGTTTTGCACGATGCGAATGCATATACTCAAATCTTCGGTGGAAAACATTGCGTCTTTAGTTTGCGAAACTTATAGGCACCTATTAAACTGGGGGTGGACATAAGAAGCAATGAAAAAGCAATGATTTCTCTCGAGCGGCTAAAGCAGAGAGGCATACCTACAGTTGTATTCTTCTATTCGGTTGCCCTTTGGCTGGCATAGCGAATTGAAAATTGGTTTTTGAGAAAAGGAAATTGCTCAATACCTGATTCACTTTTTTCAGTGGACATCCGAACCGTGTCGTAAGGGAAGAGATAAAGAAGGGAGCGAAGGAAAGCAAAAAAGAGGTGCCGTAGTGGAGGTTTCTGGAATAATTCCGATGACATGAAGATTTTAACGAGCACTAACATAGCAAAGCAAACGGGCGCCTTATGTTTTTCGCTTTATCGAAATAAGGCTGCCACGATCGGATTCCAACCCCAGTACTCCGCCTCAGTAGACGAGTGCGTTGACAACTGAGCCCCCGCGGTGGAAATTTCACATAGTAGCGGTTTCGAGTTTCATACAAACCAAATTTCTGGCCTACAAAATGATCCATCCATCAGGTAGTGTAGGAAATGCATCCTGCATTCTTGGTTAGCGGTTACATAGTAGTGGGTATTGGCGCAATGTTTACGAAAACTCTCCAGGAGGCTTTCGTTTTTGATAAAAGATAATTACTCAAAGACAACCAACCAAGCGCACTCATAAGGCTACAAAAGAAGCCTATATAACTTTCACAGAGACATGATAGGTGAACTGAAATTTGTCGCTATCCGAAATTCGAATCCGGGACTGCCGGCTCACCTCGAACGTCGCTGTACCAACTAAGCTAACTAGAATGGCTAGGGCTGGGGCAGGAGCGAATTAAGCCACGTCTGAAATAATTAGTTACGCCGAAGTAATTTACATTGGCCCCAGTGTCTGAATACACGACGCTCCAAGCCTAAAGTTATGTTTAAGCGGGTGAATTATTAGATGTGGCATTGTTTAGAATTCATGTGTGCTCCAGGTGACACCAGATATGTTGTTTCGTAATTAAAATTATGCAAAACTTCTGTTTTGAGACCCTTGTATCACTCTCTTCATACCAGTTTTGTTTTTGTGGAGAGAAATAAACCGATACTAAAGTGTTATTTACCAGCGGTGCTGATAACTGCAATAAACGACGGGGTATTTTGAGTAAACCTTTGAAAACAAGGAAAATAATTTGTCACAAATTTCAAATAATTTCCCTTTTCCAGGAGAGTGAAGAAATGTCGAAAGTTTGTATAAGGCTTCTTCTGCTAGCCTTGGCGCTCACGACGAGTATTGTGCACGGAGCAATAGATGAAGAGCTTTCTCCGCTTGAGATTGTCAATGGTAAGTTGGCGAATGTTTCTAAGTTTTATCAGAGACACCAAGTATGCTCTCATCAAAGACTGCCATTTTTCATGATGCAAGTCGCGCTATCTATGGACGTCTCGTTATCGATAACTTGCTAAACAAACGGCTCGTACTCAATTATAAACTCCGAATTGACCTGTAATGGACATATTTCGTGTTAAAGAACCACCAAGACCTCTCCCGAATTGATGCTTATAACTTGCGATGAAATTAACTAGCTCGCTGTTTTTGGAAATAGACATCTACCGTGGTTTCTTTATATGCATCAGAAACGGCAATCGGGGGCACTCTCGCCTTCTACTGGTGCTCTGAAGCTAGCATTTTAATTCTTGACTGGTCAAATAGCATATTTTCCAGTGACAGGAATTAGTGCTTTATTTTTTGATATACTGATTCCGTCCCTGGCATCTAAAGAATCCAGGAAAGTGTGAAGAACGGCACACTATTGGACCGCCAGCAACGGGCGCGAAGGCGGTGCCCACTGCTGAATGCTGTGTGTGAAGGGCACAAAAGACCCTCGGAGGATTTGTGAACACGGTGCGTCGAGAGTGGTGCGTCGGACAGCAGAGTGCTGCACTTGCCAGCCTAGTGTTGCGCGCGTGCACGTGCGAAAGGGGTGTGCGAGGCAACGGCGACAAAGACCGTGGCGAGCACGAGTAGCGGAGAGATGATGTGTCAGAAAACTGAGGTGCGAAGGGTGACAGCGCAGCGGAGGTGGGGCCATTCCAGCGTGTAGGTGGCAGCCGTCGAACGTTGGGTCCGTGCTGTTGTGGACTTCCCTTGGATCACCGACGCAAGCCTCCTGCGTTCTTTCCAAGTGTGGAGGTGGTAGCCGATGAATTGAGGGTCCGTGCTGCCAAAAGGAACTCTTGGATAGCCTACTTGAAGCCTCCGGCGCTGCGTGACGCCGTAGACGAGACGTGGCTATGGTTTTTCTGATGCTGCCAAGATTCTCGGGCTTCTGACGGGAAACCAGCGGCGTCTCCCTGTCTTCCTCTCCGCCCCTAGTAGCACCTGGCTCCCTTCTTCCGCTCCCTTCGACGCATCGCACTAGATCGACCCCCGTACGCCCTGTCTGCAAGACATCCCTGCTTCACCTGGGACGCTCAGCACCTGGTGAACTCTTTTCTTTTATTTTGTTGTATTGTACGCGTGTTGAGTGTGTGTTTTTTTGTTGGCGTGCGAGTTTCCAATTGGCCCTCATCCTTATAAATTATAAATACTGCTTCATTTTCTTTTTTTTATATCTTTGTTCTCTTGTTCACTTCTTCGTATCTGCACGGGATAGCTTTCCCTTTGGGAAAGTCGGAGACGGGCTACCAATTCGCGGCACTGTGCACCTGCGAACGCGTCTTTTCGTTCACATCCTTTTCACTGCTCTCCTCAGTAGACTTTCCTGGCCGCACGGCCAGAGAAAAGAAAAATTTCTTCTCAAGAATAGAGGATGACCCCAAGGCAAGGAAACCATGCCAAGTTCCACTTTTTGTGCAGCCAAGAACACGATGTTCAAACAGCGAAGAACACGCTGCCATGAACACTGGGCAATCTGTGACGCAAAGGCCACCAAGGAAATGCGGTGAGAAGACCTTGCGTCGAGTGTCTCAAAAGATGAAGCAATGAGGATTCGTTGTCATGATCCAAGAGTTTGTGCGACGTAAAATGAAAGAAGAAAAAGGCGGTCACAAGCGGGAACCAAACGTACCAAGAGCGAGACTCACAAGCAATTGAGTGGCAGGAAGGCTAAGTGTCCCTGCTAGGGTGGGTGCACATCGCTCAAGTGAAAAATCTCGCCATCCGCATAAATACGTTCCTTATATCAAGAGAACTGACTTAACACCATCTGAAGAAGCCACCAAAGCTCATGCGCCGTCTGACTGGGTGGCAGTAAGCAAATATCCTTCAGTCATCCCGGCAGCTGGACTCGGCTCCCAGGCTATGCCTAAAGCCACCGGTGACGCGCTGGCAGAGGTGGCTTCGCCGGCGTCGGTCATCACGGCTTCAGCAACACCTCCTTTGACAACTGAGCCTGGGTCCCAGCTCTTGGTTCCTGCTCCCGGTCCATCAGCGGCAGCGCACATCCCGCCTTCTCCAAATGCACCTCAGCCCTTGAGCGATCTGCCTTCTGGGCAGAACTCGGCAATGGCTGCCCAGCCTCCACTGCTGGGTGGGGCTTCAACCGTGGAGCGTGAGGAGTAGAGCTCTCCAATGGACCTTTCTTCAGCACCTCGATCCGTGCCACCGGCTTCCCGCAGTTCTCAAAAGCGCCCATCAGGGGACACTGCACATAATTCGTCTTCTGCCAACTGCAGTCCGCAAGGCAAGCGTTCCTGCCCAGCGTATTCCAGCCAGGTGGCTGTTCCGACTTTGGGATCGGTATCGTATAAAGCGGCCATTAAAGCTCTGTCAAGCGAAAAGCCTGACAGACATTCCGAACAGCATTCTTCAGGCGAACCAGGACGCGTGTCTTGGGACCAAAGGTTTTCGTGGCTTCACGTCTAGAGCGAAACCTAATATCATCGTTGTGAGGCTGCCGAGTTTGGCTGCGGTCGAGCATCTGCAAACGCTTAATAGCATATCGATTACAAGCGAGATCTCGGTGCCGGTCCAGGCGCGCTTAGTAGAAGGTTCGGACCTGCAACGCTGTGTTGTTTACAACGTCGACGTTGCCGAAGACCAGACCACCCTCCAGCGTGAGTTGTACTGCCCAACCCACTGTGTCATCCAAGCGCGGTATATGGGAAACGGTCGCTCGTGCATCGTCACACTACAAGGCCCACCAATTCTCCGAGAACGACATGACTGCTATGGCTGTATTCTGCGGCGTCGTGCTTACAAACCGAGTGCTGTCTATTGCTACTGCTGTTTCAGACCTAGCCGCATGCGCCGATCATGCCCTTTTGCAACGCAAGATGAGGCTCGGCCACAAGGCACACCGTCTTACAGGTGCGGACTTTGCAAGACAGACGACCACGAGATCACCTCTCCAACTTTTTCAACAAAACAGAAAGCAACTGAGCAGGTTCGACGTTGGATCCGCAAGCAAGTGCCTCCGAAAGAAAACAGGGACCCGAGATAGACATCCAACAGGTTTGCGGCAATTCAGAGGGACGACTGGCCGGAGCTTTCTGAGCCCAATCCACCTGCAGCCCCTGCCCAGCAGTCGTACACTGATAAAGTGCGCAAGTATCGCCGTCGCCTTCAAACTACGCAAAAGCACAGCATACTGGAACCTCTGCGTGAGGACATGGCAGCAGTTGACGACCAAAGTGCACGCCTTTTAGCAGAGGTCTCTAAGGTACGCCATGCCGTGAACTGCTTGCTCGCCGTAGACAACCAGCGGAATCCCAATCCACGCCAATCAATGCTGCAGCGCCTTCGACTACGCCCAGCCCTCATGCGTTTTTCGCAGACTCTACCAGGTCATCTGCAGCACTGCAGGAAAACTCAACAACTTTCCTCCTTCGATTTATGGTAAACCAGTTATCTAAATGACATCAGTTCTATAACAACGCTTGGAAGCCTAATCGAAAATGACGAGTACACGTTGATGTGGTGTGCTCCAATGGAGCTGCAGAGGCCTCTCCACAAAGCTGGGATAGCTTGAATCTCGACTTCCCATGAACAAGCTCCAAGTGTGGGCCCTGGTACTGCAGGAGACCAATGCTGTGCCATCCATTTCGGGCTTTAATTGATACTTGTCTCCTTCATTGAGCGACCGTCGTGTGCACACTGCTGCCAATCCGGGAAAGGCGGCGGTGTACGTTGATGCGCATTTTCCTCAAGTTCACCTCTCTCCAGAAAAATATAGTGCACCTCATATCAAGAGGTAGTCGCAGTGGCTGTGAAGCTTCCCACGGCAACTGTTGTGGTCATGTCATACTATGTAAGACCCACCGGTGGAGCTCTCTCCAGCATTAATCTGGGTTGATTGTTTACTCTACGACGACAGCACACGGGTTGCCTATTTTAGTCAGTAATGACTTTAACGCCCCTCATCCGGACTGGAGATACCCCACTTCAAGCCCCCGTGGTGGCGTGTGCGGGATGCATTCACGGATGCGCTGTTTGTTTTACTCAACCATCCAGATTTAGCAACGCGGACTGTGCGCCATGCTCGCAGTCCAACATATGTGTGCTCTGGACCTTACATGGTGGTCAGGACCCGGGACTCCACCGTGGCAATTGGAGCCAGACTGCTGGGGTAGTGACCATCAGCCTATCATCATCGGTCTCCATCCAACAAGGGCCCGCCGATTATGCCGTAGGTGTTCTGTGGTCGATTGGGACACGTTTCACACCGCCGTCGAAGATCTCTGTCTGCAATCATCTACACTACTTGTGGACTGCATACAAACTGCGCTGAATAAGGCTACTGCTGTCACCTGGACGGACGTGAATCGCCCGGCGCCGGATGTTGTCTCTGCTTAACCTGTGGGCTGCTCGCCGACAAGCGGAGATGGCAGCTTCCCAAGACCCAACTTCTGCGCAAGCACGGACAAGGCTGAATTACCTTACTGCCATGGCACGCAGATATGAACGCGATCTCTCGCGACGGCAGTGGCATGCGTGGTGTGAGCAGTTCTTGACAAAGTCATCGAATGCTGCTCTCTGGCGAACGTTTCGGGCAATGGAACATAGTTCCCTTCGCCCTGACGCAGCGGCCACATTATGCTTCGCAGCTAACTTAGCTCCGGATGATTTCGCCAGAGAGGACCCCTTGGCTTCCATTCCAGCATATGTCGATAAGCTCCAATCTACAGCCGACGCCGAGGGAATTGCAATCCCATTTTCAATGCCCGAGTTGCTTGCAGCAACAGACGAGGCCCGTCGGAAGACTGCGCCCGGTCCGGACTCTATTTCGTGCGAGTTTTACAGGAACTTAAGTTCCGCTGTACTGCCTCAACTCCTCGCCACCATTAACAAGGTATGGATAGAAGGCGTTGTACCAGAAACCTGGAAATTGGCGATTGTGGTCCCCATACTGAAGCCGGGGAAGCCGCCGACAGACCACGGAAATTTCCGGCCTATATCGCTTGCGCCAACATTATGCAAGCTTACCGAAAAAATGCTTGCCGCACGACTCTCGTGGTGGCTAGAGCACCATGATTTCTACCATCCCGCCAAAATTGGCTTTCATACCTCCATAGGCACAGAAGATGGAATGGCTGTCTTGGCGTCAGCAGCTCTGGCCTCAACTCGTAGCCACAATGTACGTACTGCACTGGTCATGGACGTTGAAAAGGCGCACGATAATATCAGTCATGCTGCCATCCTGGAATCGCTTGACATGCTTCATTTCCCAGGTAGCGCGCGCAATTTTGTTAAATTCTTCCTTGAAGGCCGACACTTTACCTTACGTCTCAGTAGTGAGGCCGTCGGTTCATTTGTGCCTCTTCACGGCGTTTCCCAGGGATCGGTGTTATCGCCAACTTTATTTATATTGTTTTTATCCCTTTTGCTTGGCGCTTACATGATGTCTCTGAGATTAAGTTCGTATTGTATGCTGATGACATAACCGTGTGTAGCACTCACAATGAACTTATGACTCAAGCAGCAGGCCTAGACCCATACAAAAAAGTCCTATGGGCGTCTATAGAAAAAGCTACGTCCGTCTATGGCCTTTTATGAATCTATATAAGCACCCATAGAGGTGCTTATTGCCAGCTATTGAAAAATATATGCCACTAAACCTACAGCTTTGGAACCATACAATTGTCTTAAGCTCTCTATAGAAAAATATATCAGCCTGTATAGACAGCTATAGACAGAAATAGGAAAGCTCTATAGCTATTTGAGCCAAAATTCTATAGCCGACCATAGGACATTTTTGTATGGGCAACCAGCCATAGATATTATGTCGACTTTTTCTTCTTCAATTAGTCTGCAACTTTCAGTGAGCAAAACCAGGAACGTGTCAGTCGCCAACCGCTGGGAGCGCCGTAAACTGGCTGCAACATCAATTCGTCTCCATCTATCTGGAACTCTAATTCAAGAAAGTTCGGCCGTAAAAATCTTGGGCTTGACAATACAAGACTCAGGAAAAGGTACTGCTTGGCTTTCTCGGGCTAAAAAGCAAGGAATTCAGGCGTTTGGTCTGATTACATGCATTGATCCTAACAAAGGCAGAGTCCTCTCTCATGTTGCACGACAGTTGGGGAGGGCGGTTGTGCAAACGCGCCTCGTTTACCAAGCCAAATTCCTGCATTTTACGAGTGCTCAATGGGATCGTCTAGAAGCTGTTAATCGAGAGGAAATGAGGTTCATCACATGCGTTCCCGCATTACGCCGATCGTGGGGCTCCAAGAACATGCGCAGCTGAATACACTAGATGAGCAGGTGCAGCAACAACGCGATGCTTGCCGCCTTAAGTCAAACCTTACACACACAACGTGTGCACTAAGGGCATATGCTTCAACGCACTCCATTCTACAGCCGCCCCGTCTTTTATTAATCCCTGGCGTTTTGTGCAACTAAGCGACAACAAACCAACTGATCTACGTCGACCATCATCTACCCGCGCGGCAGCGTCGTTTCGCGACGGAATTACAGAGCAAGATGCCAATCAGCCGCATGGCTCCATCGTTATGTACGTTGGCGCAAACATCCAGGCCTGCGAAACAACGGCAGTTTATTGTCCTTGCAAGCCTGCTCTGAAGAAAACGTCAAGGTTTCGCCTAAAAGCACCTCCTTCCTACTTTTGTGCGGAGATGCTAGCGGTTCCTGAGGCACTTTGCTCTGTGGCCGCTGTTCCCATGCTACCCACGGCCCACATTGTCATTCCCACCGACGCGTTCAAGTTACACGTATACTACGACGAGTCAGTCACACCCCAGAAGTCTGCCAAGACATCCATCGTCTAGCGGCATGCATCCCTTAGCAAATCCGTATTGAGTGGGTGCCGCGTCACCTCCTGAGCGCACAAAGCCGCGCAGATTCTGCGAACCGCCTTTCGACCCCAACCTCGTCTTTGCCTCGAGTCTTCACTCTGGATGACAAAACCCTCCTATTAACAAGAAAGGAACATATCCGGCACCGCACGCGTGCTCTAATCCTATGTGTGCGGTAACCCTCCCCCGTGCTCTTACCAGTTCAGAGGTCGCGCTTCGGAGGATACGGGTCGGGGTTGCCCGAACTCCAGCTGTGACACGCAGGCGGCCGCATTTAAAAGATTTATATCCGGCCCCGGGTGTCCAGTCTGCAAGATCAGAGACTGTGAGGCGGATATCCGCCAGCTGTTGAGGGACTTCCCGGCGCTGAAGCCGACAAGAATTCGGCACCTGGCGGCAGTGGGTCTCTCACCGGACAATCCGAATTCCTATATTGCCTGGACACAGGGTCCATATCATCGTTCACTTCTTGATTTCATGAAATCAACCCACATTTTTTCAATTATTTAAGCATCTTACTCATCTCTCACTTCATAGTTTTTATGCCCTGAGGCAATAAACACCGATTCAACAAAATATTGAACGATAACCCGCTGGGCTAGTCGCTGCGGGTGTCATACACTGCGGTTCTTATATGGCGCCACAGTAGCACCAGCGGCTTCTTATCTGGACTTGTTATCTAGACTGCAAGAAATATTTCCGACTGGCAGCTGCGCTTAATGCCAGGTTGCTTGAATTTCAGGTATAATTGCAGTTTATATTTGAACAGCGCAATAAAACCAAGAAAACCAAGAAAGACAGCACGAGCGCTAACTCGCAACTAGATTTTTATGCACGTCAAAGGTATCTTAAATACTAAGAACACCAAACACAAACCAATGGAAAAACAAAAGAAAAACACAAAACCTAATCATCATGGTCACAACGGTGACAATCGACACGAGCCGAAAGCTACAGATCTTGGCCGGACAAGTACATTATCTTTTTATCAGTTAGTGCGACAGAAGGATCACTAACGCACCTACCTCATTCTTAGCGGATGTGAAAAGCCTCCAGTATTTCACGCGTTAGGCTGTCATTATGTTTACCTAGGATGACGGTGTTAGAAAACAGAGGGGTGCAGGTACCTTCAACGGGCGAGGTTTCAAGATTACCCATTATCTCGGGACTGGAGGTGCTCACTTACTTAGACAAGCGTTAACGCAACGTCCAGTCTGGCCAATATAATTCACCCCGCAAGTGCACGGTGTCGTGTAGACAACACCGACATTACAGAGCACAAAAGGGATCTTATGGTTGGTCTGACCGCCTCTACTCTTTTTCTTCGCGGTTGTTGCTTTTGCCTTCGCTTCCACATGCCTGCACACACCTCTAAGTTCTCTTGGCGCTGAAAACACCACATCAACATCGTATCTCGCCGCCACATTCTTTAAACCATGGCCCACACATCTCTAAGTTTCGTTGGCGCTGAAAACACCACATCAACATCGTATCTCGCCGCCACATTCTTTAAACCATGGCCCACACCATGTGTGGAAGGCACCAGCACAAACTTCTCTTTTTTTGTTAAGGTTTATTGCGTTCTTCAAGTATGAATCAGTACCAACTTGCCCAGTTCGCAGCCTTAATGAATTGCAGTTACCAGGGGGAAATTTTTTTTGTCGTGGAGTCACGAGGGAAACAATTTTGTTCAGAGTTATATTTAAAATCGTACGGACACTTTTTCGGAAATCAGTATGGTCGACGACTGCCGAAAACCTTTTTCGCCCACCGTGTTTCATCACTACAGCGATAAAGGCCTTGTTCGGAAGAAAATCAGGTGTCGCCGTTGACGGCGTCGACGCTGTGAGCAAAACTTCGCGGGAATGACTGTGGTAAGTGGTCGCCGAAACGCAAAATAGACGGCAGGTGGGCCGCGTAAGTGAAGTTACCTTGCGGCGTCAACACAATCCATGACGACAGGAATTCACCGCAACCGCAGCCAACCACATCCCACAACTGCCCACCGTGGTCCTCAAGAACAGCGCAAACTTAGACGAGGCCTGAAGGAAGGAACGTACATGGGCGCTTACTTGCAACTGATATTTTATTGCTTAGACCGTGGGAATAAATAGGTGGCCACCGAACAACGAAAAAAGAAACAACACACGCATTCAGTAATGAGACTGAAGGAGCCAATCGCTATGTCGCTTGCAGGCCAAGGAGGGGCTGCGATTTGTTCCTGGCGATTTGTTCGCCTTCAATGATTTTACGCGTTGGCTGATTTTTATGCTTATCACTCGTAAGGAAGCGCCCGTCTTTGTGTCTTCCTACAGCTCATATCCATGTTCACGCTAGTCTTCAAGAAAATGACATACGAACTTTCCCAAGCATCAGTTTAAATTAATGATAGGTCACTTGGGAAGAGCAACCTTGGCCGCACATGGCCCACCACTGGGAGCTCGTGCTATCGCAGGGCAGTGGCGCGTGGCTTAACCGCTACACCACTAATCCAGGAAGATTATGAGGGCCACCACGTTCTATGATTGTAGAGAATGACCTTCGCTATATATGGAAATTAATGTATTACGCTGTCGCGTTATACCCATAAGGCTAAACTTAAGTGTTCCGCACAGTTTTTCCTCTCTTGTTTATACCAAACAGAATGGTTAAAGAAAAGAATATTATAGCACTCCCACTGCCTTGACTTAAAAGAAGTTGCATTAGTTCTACGGCTTTTTTGTTGTTCTTATTATTGTAATTGCCTTTGAGAACACTGCCATAAAATCATTCTGCATAAATTTCGCATGCCTTATAAGTTCGTCGGGCCCATAACATGATTATCTAAACGCTACCGCGAAGACACCTTCCCTGCACATCACTGTAGAGACTCCTTCAGAGATCACATTAGCGATTAGCATACTTTTAGCTTCCTTTCCTCCGGCTGTCACTCTGCTACTCAAAGCAATATGGCACAGGTTGTTTATCGTTTGGAGGGGGGCGGAGAGGGGTTAACGCCCCAGAGCGACTCATGCAAAGAGGCACGCCGGAGTAAAGGGCTCCGGAAATTCCGACCGCCTGGCGTTCCTTCACTTGCACTAACATCGCAGAGTACACGGGCATCTACAATTTCACCTGCATCGAAATTGAAACCGCTTGGGCCGGGATCAAATCCGCGTCTTTCTGGTGAGCAGCCGAGCGCCATAACCACTGTGCAACCGTGCGGTCCGTCCAGGTTGTAACGAAAAGGTACACAGCGCACCTTGGCCAAGGCGCGCAGGTCTCAATATTAGCGCCTCCTGGGGCTTTAGAGTTTGCGGCAATATATTTATACAGTGCTTACTTTGCAGAAAGACCACCTAGTGTTGATAGCACTGGAAAGCTATCCTCGTAATTTACCTACTCTTGATGACGGTGGGGTTGATGCAGCGAAAGACGCTCGCGCCCAACTCCTGTGCACATGCATCTAAAAAACTGTTTTCGCTGTGTCCGTGTAAAGTGTCTATAGTTAAGATTTTTGTTTGACTTTGGTAGTCACATGAAAGCAGCTCATTGTCCAAGGTCCAATTATATTATCAGACCAGACGCTACTATTATCGGGGGCCTAACGCAGATATGAATGTGCTTCGACGTATTTTGAAACGACTCAAACTGAAGAGTAAGTGTGCAAGGTTTTCGCAGCCATTACAAGTTAAATACAAGGAATTGCTGAAGCGTCTTATTTTGAAATGGAAATTGTTCGTTTACGCTACGACGCGGTCGACGAAGTTACGCTGCACGTGTCAGTCACAAGTGGTCTCTTTGCGTTGAATTGCATTGCACTGACGCCCTGGGCCACACCACATGGTGCGTTGTGAGCGCTATAGGTTACAGATGCCCCTGCATCTCTCGAATAAATCTAGAGAAGTGAAAGGCGTTCGCCTACCGACTCTCGTTTGAGGAGCGCAAAAGATGGGTAGGTTTTTTTTTATATAGTTTTGCGTCCCAGAGCGACTTAGTTTATGAGGTACGCCCTAAAGAAGGGCTACGGATAAGTACGACCGCCTGGCGTTCTTTAACATGCACTAACGTCGCATAGTACACGGACTTCTAGCATTTCGCCTGCAGTGAAATTCCACCGCCATGGCCAGGACTGAATCCGTGTCTTTCAGTTAAGCAGCCGAGCGCCATAACCACTGAGCCACAGCGGCGGCTGTCGCGGTTTGGGCTAGCATTTTATGGCGGAACGCTAAGTTCTCTTCCTGATGTTTTCCAAGCGGCCAGTAAACCAGTCTTTCCTGCTGTGATATTTAAGATATCGAATAACTTGATATAGATTTTTCGTTTTTTACAATTGATGAAACAAAACAACAGTGTTTACTTCATGATGCTTTGTACGCTACAATTTTTTTATCACTTTAAGCCTTTGAGGTAGATTTGAAAGCACAAAATATTCGAGCGATTAATGTCGGGCCTCAGTCCGGAATGAAGTTTTTTAACTTGAAGCGCTTACCTCCTACCCTCAGCTAATTCTGGCAAAGGTTGTCTAGGATCACAATTAGCCTAAGGCTGCTTATGAAGAAGAAATGAAAGATCTGTTGTTTTCTGCAATCGTGCTAGCAGGATTAAAAACTTGCCACAGTGCTGCCTCTTGCTCATGGTATCTTAGACTACTCGGCCAAACCCAAATAGCACGCGCGGCTTGTTATAACTGGTAACCTTTCGGTATAGTATTCTCATTTCGTCTTCGAAACTATGATCAGTGCCGGTTTGCGTTTCTAAATTTCCGGCGCTATAACGCTGTCTCCATGGTAATCAGATGAGCCATTGAAATCAAGATACAGAAACACTGGACACCTACGCCAATGGCCCCTTTATTCCGCCGTAGTGCACGAAGACAACAAGGTACACAAGGCTGGTAAACACATGGCTATAGCCGAAGAACCGGGCCGAAAGCAATTACGCGTTGAACAGCCAAACCATCCACAGATGCACATCACGCCGCCCATTGCGATCAGAGAACAGGGAGACTGCACCGTCATATAAAGCAATAAAAGCGGAGAAGAAAACGGCTGATGGCCAAGGCTGCTCAAGGCTGGTTCACTACCTTGCTTAAACAAAAGAAGCACGAGAAAACAAGGGCATGATCAGCAGCGAAATCCCTCTCTGCCAATGAAATACAGCTTCCATCGCCTATTAGCCATGCCCTAGAGGGGCTATACCGGATGCGTCAAAGAACAGTTGCAAAATGTTTCAAAAATAGGCTTTTTCGTGTAAAAATATGACTTTGGCGGCTTCCTATTACCAGTGCTGGCGGACGCCAGAAAATCGGAGAATCGTCTTAAGCAGTAAGCTCTTCAACTAAATTTTAATATAGAAATTTTCTATAAGTAGAGTTATTCACCTTGCTGCAATTATAAATTGCTAGCGGTCGTTAGTAATAGCATTATCATTGTATAGAATTTCGAAAACGCGATTTTCCTCGCCGCTGCGACTTTACAAAATTTGGCTGCATCGTGCGAAAACACACGCGCTTTTGAAAGCATGACGGCAAAGAAACCCATTCAGTTCACGTAACTAGTCGCAAAAAGTGGCTGTGGCTTAATGGCTAAAGTCTCTTAAGCATGTTTAAACATCGTTTAGCTTTGGTTCGCCTTTGTTTATCTTCAACACCTCATTGAGAGCAAGTAACGTGATGCGTCACGTGCCACAAGTGAAAGAGCGAGCGTCCGAGCAGCAGCCAGAGCTGCGGCGGTCGTGACTGCCCAGGTGAAGGTGAATATCGAGGCACCTGCCACGCACAATTTTGCACATGTGGCAAGCCTCCTGTTAGAGGTCACATCTAAGGAGGGCCTGATGACCTTCAGGCTCAGCATGGGCGGAGTGGAGCTATTCGCTCTAAAAGCCAAATTTTGTCGAGCCACCGCGCTAAGGGTAGTAACGTTTTTTTTTTAAATCCTAGAAACTGATATGGCTACTTCTAAACACAGGCTACAAACCTCTCTTTCGAAATAGGCGCCGAACTTTATTGTTTTTTTTCATTCGATACGTTTGCCATTAGGCATAATGAGAATGGGGAAGAAAGGAGTGCAAACAAACCTCGCTTAAAAAATGGAAAAAATTCTGGATAAAACGAGTATCAAGTGGCACCAGTCTTTTTTTTATTCGAGATGATTGCAATTATGCATACTGAGACAGAGAGAGGAGATATGAAAGAAAGTTTGAAGAAGGAGTGTACACAAGCGAGCCTTAAAAATTGTCAAATGTTTTCGGTAAACCGATTATCCAGAGTCCACTTCCTAAAGTCGACTTCAACGTCCCATAACAGGCCTGCCTTCCTTAGGAAGCGTCGTCTAACGGAGGCTGTAGCTGGGCAAGTCCAGAATAAGTGTTTTGCGTCACACAGTTCAGGCCCAGCACCACAATGGGGACACATGTCAGTCACTTTATTGTAAACATTTGTGACGCCACCGATGACGCACAGCGGGAGTCAGAGCCGCGCCTGTTTGAATCCGACGCAACTTTACTAGTTCAAAAGTCAATTATTAAAAATAAGTTAAGCAGCTCACTACTTAACGCATTTCACCGCTTTTCTGGTGTCTGCTAGCATTGGTAATTCTGGGTCCCAAAAGCTATATATTTACTCCAAAAGGCCTATTTGTGTAAGTAATTGAAAATGCTTCCTGAAACACCCGGTGCTTTCTTGAGAAACATTTCATGCGTACTACTGGTCTAGACGAAAACATAGTGCAAAGACATTAAAAATTTCTAAAAACAAAAAGTAGAACCAGATGATTATCCTAATTTCGGGTCCAATAAAAAATTCAGAATTCTATCTCCATGCGTCATGGGGCATCACTCCATTTTTGGAGGCATAACTTGAACAGTTAGCCTCTTCGATGCCCTACTAAAGGAAACATGTGTGCGTCACAAAATATAAGACGTTGTGCTATTTCAGCGCGAATTTTTATCCTGTAGTTCAAAATAGACTATCACTGAATTTTTCATTGAAAATCTGAGAGAAAGTCTCTTTAGTTTCTCGCGGCTTATCCTCCAAGAAACTAGAATTAATACTCTGGTATTTTCTATAGAAAATGACGAAATGGCAACGCACGCTGAAAACTTAGAATGCACAGTGAGCAAGAGCGGACCGATCAAGGCAAAGGTGGCACGATTTGTGCCTGCAACGTATCCCTGCACAAATCGGTCTTCGTAGATCTGGAAAAATCTTGGCTGACCTCCTCAGAGGTGTGCAAATGCACTCATTTTTACTTTTCCTCCCTCACCCTCACTTTTGAATCCATTGCCCTCTCTCTCCCCAGCCCCCATTTTGAAAAGTTATCCGGCTCTCTCTCACCCCCACCCTCAGTTCGAAACTTTTGCTCGTCCACCCTCGCCTTCGCCCTCACATCGTTGGCCCTCCTCACCCTCACTAGCAGTCGTTTTAAAACTCGCGTTATTTTTGTAGAGTGCTTTCTTCCGGATATATTGCATATTAATCAACATATAAGACATGTCCTCAAGGCACTATTGGACAAGAGGCTAGATGCTTATATTGTTGCAAGTGTGTGTGTGTGTGTGTGCGTGCGCGTGTGTGTGTGTGTGCGTGTGTGTGTGTGTGTGTGTGTGTGTGTGTGTGTGTGTGTGTGTGTGTGTGTGTGTGTGTGTGTGTGTGTGTGTGTGTGTGCGTGTGTGTGTGTGTGTGTGTGTGTGTGTGTGTGTGTGTGTGTGTGTGTGTGTGTGTGTGTGTGTGTGTGTGTGTGTGTGTGTGTGTGTGTGTGTGTGTGTGTGTGTGTGTGTGTGTGTGTGTGTGTGTGTGTGTGTGTGTGTGTGTGTGTGTGTGTGTGTGTGTGTGTGTGTGTGTGTGTGTGTGTGTGTGTGTGTGTGTGTGTGTGTGTGTGTGAACTTATACCTGAGGCAAAACCGAGACAGTTACGAGAGGCCCAAAATATCACTCTGCCTTTACTTTTCGAACGCACTGCATGCATACATGTGCCCTGAACCTATAACATTCCATTGTTATCTATATGCACTGCTAAAATGAGTCAGCGTGTTGTTGTGTCTGTGTACAAGAACTATGCACGCCGAGAATATTTAGAAAGCAATGCATTATCGCTTACTACGACAATTACGATAAGTGTTAAGCACAGAATAGCCTCAGAACAAGGATAGTTTGTAGGTCGCTTAAATGCCATTACCGAATGTAACTGCGATAGCCCTAGGTCTTATGAATTTCACTGCTTCTAATATCCCCCATTTCGTGCGGTTTGCTGCATGCTCGTGCGTTTACACGTGCACGGATAGAAGGTGATGAAGACCACACATTCCAACTATTATTTCAATTCTTACTATTATCATTATTATCTAACCACTTGGCTATAAACGTCAGTCTCGATCTCCTGCGTCGTTATGTATGCTTCCTCAGCATTCATTTTATTTTCGTCCAGGAAATATATATCTCAAAAACTCTCTGCGTCCCCAATTCTTGGTCAATCCACCTATGTAGGCATGTGCCATTGTATGAGAGTAACAACAACAACCTCCCTTCAGGTATCCACAGCACAGATCACTTAAATGTTCTTTTGTGTTCTAACAAGAGAGTAGTGATTGCTGGTGAATTGAATTCTGATCACGTACTTTGGGGTTTGCGTACTGATGCATGTGGGCAGCTTCTTTGCTCACGGATGCAGGCAAAGAACGTGCGTTGCTGTAACAGTCCAGGAGTTACTTTCATGCGTTCAGATTCTCAGTCAGTCATTGACGTAACTTTGGCAGTGAACGGGGTGCAGGTTTCTTCGTGGTCTACAGTGGAGTGTGGTACTTTCAGTGATTCCGTACCGGTAACATTCACCATAGTTGCTTCTACCCTCTGGGCAACTGCTTCTCCACAAAAATTCGTAGACCACACGCTTCTCAAAAAAGTTATGCAATCCTCTTTCTCATCCATTGCATCATCTGATAACTTGCTTCATGCAAAGCAAGTTCTCTATTCCGTGTTTGGGACCTCTGAGCGTTCTGTGTTCATGGTGCAATCTACGGTCAAAAACAAATAGCCGTCCCTGTGGTGAAATGATGAGTGTGATAGAGCATATCGTCTTAGAAAACGTGCCTTGAAGAGTCTCTCTTATGACCACTGCCCACGGAATTAATAAATTACAAATTTTTTTCCGGCTTCATTTAAAAGGACCATTGGTAAGGTGAATGAGGAGTACATTGAGAATTTGAACGGTTATCTATCAAGCCCAAATAACCGCCAAGCTTTGCACCGATTCATGGAACGCAACTATAATACGCCGTCCTCTCATGTTACACAGTCAATTGGGTTCCCACCCCAGGATGCAACAAAAAAACAACTTGATCAGATAGCACCTGACCTTGCTCTGAGCTTTCAAGCGTGGTTGGCGGCTCCATTCGTCCCACTCCCTCCACGCGCAGACTTTATTGGGGTTATACCCTCTGAATAATTTTCTATAGTTAGTGGCCTCAAACATGGAGCTCCTGGATTCGATGGGATCTGTATCCGTATGTTGAAGTCTCAAGTGAAAGAATTAACCTCTGATGGATTGATGTACTGTATATTTTTAATATGTTCTGGAGACAGATTGGCTCCCTCCTGATTGAAAAATTGCGAAAATAATCTTACTCCACAAAGATCAAAAGAAGAGTTTTTTAACTGATAGCATTCGGCCGATTTCTCTCTTGTCTAATTTAGTAAAACTTATTGAACGCATTGTTCACAGCCGTCTTACAGATCATGTTCTTGCAATACAAGCCATCAGTGCTTCTAAGATGGGGTTTTGTCGGGGGTGGTCGATTTGAACGGCTGATTTAGATATAGAAAGCAGAATTTGGATTGCAATTCAGAAGAAGGAGGTCGCGGCTTTAGCCACTTTGGATATCGCAGAGTATATGACAGCGTAGTGCATTCATTGCCATTGAACAGCATTGACGAAATTTGGCTGCCTTTTTACATTTTTGCATGGGTGCAGAAATTCCTAAAAAATAGACGTTTCCTCTGTTCTGTTTTTTTACTGCCGAAACATTTTCACAGGCTAGAGCTGTGCCTCAGGAATCGGTTCTCTTTTTTATATTTTAATACTCTTATGCGTGACATACCATTTCAGGGTGACATCAAAGTGTATGTGTATGCGGACGATGTAGCCTTTTTTGCTTCTGTTAGAGGGATCCATTCAGTTTACCACCTATTGTAGGCCAACCTCAGTGCCCTGGAAGTATGGCTGGGCAAGTTGCATTTAATGCTCAACGTGAGCACATCTTCTGTTCTCGTTTTTCTTCCAGCGTCCCCTCTTTATATCTGTCTACTTTACTGTGGCGCTCAAAACCCCCAAGTTGAGTCATTAAAGTACCTAGGTGTAATATACGACCGTCTTCAAAAATGCTGTACTCATATAAGAAGTATAGTCCTCAAAGGAGAGAGAACTCTCGGTCGCCTGACGCGAATCAGCAATAAGAAATTCGCTATGCGCACAGACACTCTCCTATTTCTCTATAAGACTTACGTAGGACCGTTTTTCGTGTTCGATTGTCTTCTGTTCTCCGGTTGTCCTAGATTCAAAATTCAACCTCTGGTTCTGTTGTAGAGGCGCACTCTACGGCGTTTCCTGGGATTACCGAAATCAGTGGCATATTGCGTCCTCTTTCTGGAAACTCGCCTACGGGACTTGAAGTCTCGCTACTAGCTTCTCACAGTGCGAGCCCTCTTACGGGGACTTGAGCCAATGCCTGGAGTGGCTCCTCCACTTTCTTTTGACTAACCCAGCTTTATTCCTAAATAAACATTGGCCGCTTTACAAACTGCATTAGTTCGTGCTTACTGAGCACCTCTTGTCTAGAATTGCAGTCTCGCTGAGGTCTGTGCAATGCGTTAGCGATGTGCAGACTGCACCAGCTGTTTGCTTTGACCATACGCTGCCACTATATGCAAAGCACTTATTTGGCAATGTGCCAAACGGTCTCCTGGAGGAATTTCTGTTCCAGTATTCGATCCGTGCAGCAATTTTCCCAGATGCCTCTCATCAAGTCAAAAAAGCAACAGTAGGTGTTTAGTCCCGCACACTACTCTGGAGTTATTCTATCACGGTCCCTGATTATAAACCAACATTTGCGGCTGAATTTCTCGCTATTGGTTTGGCCCTTCAACAATTTCCCTGAATATTTCTCATGTTATCATTCTCTCAGACTGTTTCTCAGTCTTGGCAGCGCTAGAAAGTTCTGCAGCTAGTCCCTTGTACCGATCCCTAATGCATTTTGTGCCACGTCATGTCCAAGAGGTGCATTTTCAGGGGATTCCAGGGCACTGTGGCATTACTTAAAATTCGATCACCGATTTTTTAGCGAAATCAGCCATCAATGAGCCTGTTCTCTATGTCGCTCCGAACCTCACCCTGCTGACCACGTCCCATTATGAACGTTACCAAATACCGCATCATCTGAGCCATGAGGCCATCCTTACTACAGCGGATTTCGAGCATTTAAATTTACGAAGAAACATATGTTCTTGGGATCAAGACAATGTGAGGTTTACATGACGCTGTTGCGCTGCAGGATTCCTGGCCTTGATCTATATTTATGCTGTTCTGGGTTCCCGACGTCGGATCTATGTGCGTCATGAGGGGACGTTTAAACGGTAGATCATTTCATTGTCTACTACCGGCAATTTGCATGGCGGAGAATTCAGTTTTTGGAAAATCCTCTCGCTCAACTAGGGTTGCCGTTTACTCTTCCCGTCCTCCTCTCCTTCGGTGCAACCGTCAAAGGGCGTGCCATTAGGCAGGTGTGTCGGCTTCTGCACAAGTATAATATTGAAACCGGGATATAATTGTGTAAAATTCTCGATGTCTTTACTTGCCTCTCAAAATAATTTTCTTTCTGATTAATCCTTTAAAATTTATTTGTTCAACCCACACCGCTTGTTTCCTAGATTTTCATTCTGATTTCCTCAAAATCTCTCAAAATTCGTGAATTTGTTGTTCTATCAGATTCCTCTGTGTTTATGATCAGCTGGAGATAATGCTGGATGAGTTTTTTCCTTTTTGGATCTGCCAATCTCAATCCCCCACCGTGGGTATGTGCCATCATTTTTTTTTGGCTGCAACAACAGCTACACCGTGAGAGACTGGCAGTAACACGCGTGGACGCGAGGTACGTGAGGAAGACGACGCCACTGCAAGAACAGCTAATAAGCTTGGCAATTTGTACAGGCAGGAAGTTAAGATTTCTTACAGCTGAATGCTTACCTGAGAGAGCTGTATATACCGACCGAATTCAAAATGAAGTGGCACTCCCTCTTGGTGATGTGGTCAACCTTACCCCGCGTCTAGTGCTCTGTTGTCTTTTTGAGATGTGTGTCGTGAAGTTTCCTAAAAGGTTTGTCAATAACTTAGTTATTATAAATAGCTTATATTTTCAATGTGATAAATACCATGATTTAAAAAAAGCGGCGGCAATTGCTTAGTTGTCAGTAGGAACGGCCAGCAGAACTTGTTTTTTTTTTGCGCCGCCACGAGTTCGGATCCCGCTTCCCCACCTATTAAGTTTTTATTTCTTTGCTTAGTGTCTTCCCACAGTGACATGCCGGCTTTCCGCTGCAGTGAGGCTATTATTCTGTCACCTAAAATAAAAAGCTATTCAGGCCACTTGAAAATCAAACGGCTCACTAAAATGCAGCATTACGGCTGATTAATAGTAATAACTAACTCCCCGAGTCCGGAGTAAACGATTACTGCGGTTGCCATTTTAGCGTCCTATCTCTTTCACTTTGTCGAATAGCGGTTGTCTGTCTGTCCGACGCTTGCTTGTAGCACGTGGGCCACCTTGGTCACGTGACATTGTGACGTCATCACAAGCAGCCCACCGGATTTTGAGCAAACTGCCCACCGTGACAGTTCAATTAATGATTAGTCGCGAGAGATTCCTCGTGAACGAGAGTTCTCACAAACCCCTCTGATTGCAGCACCTGCCATCCTATGGTAGTGGCGCGTAGCTTAACCGCTGTACCTCAGCGCCAGGAGCAAAATCTGTACCCCAGGGTTGTTTGAATGTAGAAAATGACCAAATCTACCGCAGTAAAAATCTAAAATGATGCAATATCACGCAAACTTATACCATATGATATATCAACCATAGTAAGCCAGTTCAGGTCAAGCAAAAGAATAGGAAGTCTTGATAAACCATTTAACACCAGGATTAATATTGCTCTGGCACGATAATTTCTGGTTAACCCCAATCTAATCCGCCTGTGATTTTTTTCCTTGCACGATTAAGCATTACCCAAACACTGAGTGTTAATTCCCTACCATGCCTGGAAAAAATTTGGTTCATAAAATCAGGCGCAGGATTACGCGTTCACACGTTTCACCAGGGACAAAAATAAACCGATAGATGTTCCTGGTATTTGGAGAGCACTACATCTTTTTCTTTTTTAGCAAATCTTGCAATGCAAGTGTGAGCGAACAAAGATGCAATCCAAGGTGGCTACGCTGCTTCTTTTGCCGACGACATTGCGCAATGGCTTTCCTGTATAAAAATTCCAACGAAATTAGAAAACAGAAAGGAAATACGAGTGTACTGAAATACGCACAGCGTGATTAAAAAAAATTCCGCAGCAACGCCGCCAACAGGCTTTGATTTGACAGAGTAATTTCGTGCAAGCATTTTCTGTGCTGCAGCCAGTTCTTCGAAACATGACTGAGTTGAAACCGGATTTCGTACTGGGATACAAGTCTTAGAAGTTGGGAATTCAACAGTCTTACAAGGGGTAATTTCTATATGCTTTCCTCTACACTCTGATAATCTGCCAGATTCGGAGTTGATAATGAAAATGTCGACTACAGAACCAAGGTTGCCGTTGGAGCGGCGGCCATCCGCATGCCACCATGCTGGCGGACTATACAAAATTTTTCTCCCACGACAATATACAAATTTAAAAATAGGGTTTTGAGTTAGAACAGCGCTCTTTTTCGGCATAGCATTGTCAGTGATGCAGTACACCGCGCTGACGGAGAAGGCGTGCGGAGCGCCGTCTTTCGTGTTCTCTTCGTGTACCTCCAGACTGCAGAAAATACGTCTTCCCTGGTAACCTCGGTCATAAAAACTAGCGCTATAAGACGGGAATCTTTAACGGGCTTCTAGACAATAAGTTAGCTCTGGGTACGGCTCGGGCCACCACCCTCGCTCCTAGGCAGTGCATCTTGGCCTTCCTCACCTCATCATATCTTCCCTCTGTCGCCCTCACCTCATTATGTATTTCCTCCCTCACCCCCGCCCTCACGAATTTTCCGTGCCCAATCTTTCTCACCCTCACATCACCGAGTGAAATCCTCTTGAGCTGAGTGTGTGGAAGCCCTCATGAGTGATCGGCTTGGATATGATCTTTCCTTCTAGAAAGTATAATGTAATTTTGTATTCGCATAATCTATCTTCAGACGGCTAGCGTTCGCCGAAGAAGTCCATGCATATGATGTACCGGTTACATTTTATTCTACGTGGCCTTCTAATTTCCTGATTATGAGCCTGAATTTTCATCAGCATAGGATGGAACTGACTGATGTGCACAATAAAATATCATTTGAAATACTTCAATATAAAAGCGGACCAGAAATGCTTATTTGAGGTCTCCTACACTGTCATTCTTTTGACAACGCTTTGTAACTGACGGGGGGTGGGGGCGGGGGGTGGTTAAACCTGCCAATATTTTTATTTAAAAAAACTGTTCAGATACGCCGGTGCGGTTTGATCAGTAATACTGAAGAGGAAGGCGGACATTACGTACTTCCTATGCATCAAAAATTAGAGGACGACTAATTAACCTAAATTAGGTAATAAACATCTTATTTTAGGGGCAACATTGTATTGGTCTATTGATTGCCGCCAGCTTGGATGTGTCTAAATTTGCTTAATCGACAATGTGCATCGAACTATTTAACATCAAAACACACTCTTGAAAGCTATTTGTGTGGCTGTCCTGCATTACCTAATCATAAAATAGTATCACTGCGCGTGGTATCATCGCCGTAATCAAGTTAGCTTCTACGTCATCAAATGCATCAACTTTCCCTGTATTTGATGCGTAAAACGTACCGTAGCCGCCATTAATAAATATAGAGTGCAGGAAGGCAAACTCAAGGACCTTTCAAATCCCTATATTAGGCGGTCGATATTGCGAGCCCCACTGCCGCTGAAGAAAACTTAAAAACAATGCTTCTCTTTGACCTTAATGACCATCAGTTTCGCAATATAACCTCGTCCCGTAAAGTGAAAAATGAAAAAAATTGTGAGGAAATTTGAGGTTATCATTTAATTATTTATAGATATTGCTACGCTACTAACTACTCTAGTGGCGCCATACAGCGGCTAAACTGCATTTCCTGGCAGTTGGCAAGCCTTGAGCCGTCTCGGGGCTAGATGCTTCGTTTTCTTCATCTCTGGTGCTTCCTGCTGCCTTGTGCGTTCCAACGTCTTGCGCGTCTAATTAAAGCAAGTAAACCAGCCCTGCTTACGCCAACCGTTTCTCAGTGCCATATTTGGTGGAGGTGCGGGAAAACGGCCCATGTACGCTGACCTCGAGGACACCTTTGACGTCAGCTCCTAACGCGTGGCTACAACACCAGTCCACAAGGCGAGCCGCCGCCTGCGAGGCCTACAACCCAAGTTCGGCCAACTGACAGCGCCGGTAAGGGCCATGACATCCATCGCGGCTAGCCAAACAAGTCAGCACTCCGGGAATACCCTGCCATTTGTCCTTCACGCACCTCGATCGCCGCCACCGTTCCACGGGGACAGGTTCGAGGACGTCGAAGACTGGTTGGCCAGCTTTGACCGAGTGGCTGGTTTCAATGAGTGGGACGGCGAGCGCAAGCTGCGCAACGTCTACTTTGCGCTGCAGGACTCGGCCAATACGTGGTTTGAGAACCACGAAGCTTCCTTTATCACCTGGGAGGCTTTTCGTCGTGAGCTGCTAGCGACATTTACCAGCAGCGAAAGAAAGGAGAAAGCTGAAATCGCCCTGCGCTCGAGATCACAGCAGCCGAACGAGGGCGTCGCGATGTTCATCGAGGACATGACCCGACTGTTCAATCGGGCTGACCCTGCTATGCCCGAAGCCCAGAAGGTACGCCACTTAATGCGTGGCGTAAAAGAGCAGCTGTTTGCCGGACTGGTCCGTGACCCGCCACGAACAGTGTCCGACTTCACCAAGGAGGCAATGAGTATCGAGCGCTCTTTACAGGAACGGGGTGCCCACTACGGACGTCAGGCTACTGTAGCAGCCGCTTCCCAGTCCCAGTACACGCCTACGTCGCTGCCTGCCGAGGACCTTAGGGAGCTTGTAAGAAGCCTGGTGCGCCAGGAACTGGCGAAACTTCGCTTTGAAGCTCCACAGGTCAGCGTCGCTGCCGTTACGGACGTGGTCCGCGAAGAAATCCGACGAGTTGTGCAGCCACCCCCCGCTCCACACACGGCGCCCTCCGTTATAACGTACAGCGAGGCGCTACGAAGTCCCGGGCCAGCGATGCGAGCCTTTTCCCACATCGCTCCTATGCAATACCTGCAGGAGCCAATCGCAACAGCACCCTCCGTGCCGCAGGAGCTCAGGCCCTCCGTGAGCAAAGCGCACGTTTGGCGTACGCCAAACAATCGGCCTCTCTGTTACCGCTGCGGAGAGCCTGGCCACATCCTCCGCCACTGCCCCTACCGCAGGATGGGTTTAAGGGGGTTTTCACCTGACGCACCTCGACCACGCTACGGTGAAAGACCACAGGATATCGAACAGTACTTGGCTGAAAACGTGCAATCTTCGACCTCGCAGCGACGCCAGTCTCGAGCGCCATCCCCAAGGCGGTTCTCTTCGCCCGGCCGCCCGTCATCCTCTGGTGAATTCAGAGGTACGTCCCCACGTCGGGAAAATTGAAGACAGCGTCCTCCGGGGGTAGGGCTGCCGCTACTGGACCGAGTCAAGAGCCTCCACCCGACAATTCGCCGCGACGCTCCGACCGACGACGACCAGACCCGACGACCTCGACGACGCTCTGCGACCGACTGGCCTCCGCCGAAATTCCGGTATCCGCCGAAAACCACGACGTTAGCGCACTCGTGGATACCGGCGCCGATTTTTCGGTAACGAACAGACGGTTAGCCACGGTCTTGAGAAGGGTTCTGACCCCTTGGTCTGGGCCGCAGATCCGGACAGCTGGTGACCACGTGGTAACTCCGATCGGTGTCTGCACTTCGCGAATCCAGATCCGCGGTGTTGCTTTCGCTGTCTGCTTTGCTGTTACCCGAGTGCTCCAAAGACCTCATACTCGGTTTGGATTTCCTTCAAGAGTACGGTGCCGTTATCAACCTCCAGGAGCTAATCGTGTCGTTTTCCACCCAAGGTCCTGTCGACGACGATACCGAGCCACGCAGGGCTAAGTTATGCGTCTGTGACGACCACGTTTTGATCCCATCAAGATCCAGCATGTTTGTTACTGTAGAGTGCGATAACAGCACCAAAATTCGTGGCATTGCTGAAACCAACATGTCGCTGCTCCTTGGTCGGCAAGTCTGTGTTGCTCGAGGAATTGTTGAACTGGACAAGGGCCGAACCGAACTCTTGGTGACCAATTTTGGTTGTGAACCTCAGTGTTTGCCTGGCAGAACAGCTATTGCGTATTTTGAGGAACTCAGTGATTCGCCGGACAGCACGCTTTGTCCGGAGCCCCGGCATCAGTGGAGGAACCGACCACTCCCATAAACACTGACGTGAACCCAAACCTCCCAACTAACCAGAAACGCTGCTTGGAAAGCGTTATCCAGTCTTTCTGCGACTGCTTTGCCTCGACCTCCAAGGTTAGGCAGACACCGCTCACAAAGCACCGAATCATAGTTGACGCCAACCAACAGTCGTTATGTCAGCCGTCCTACCGCACCTCTTCGAAAGAGCGCGATGCCATTCGCCGCCAAGTTCAAGAAATGCTCAAGGACGACGTTATACAGCCATCGACGAGCCCGAGGGCGTCGCCTGTTGTTCTAGTAGCAAAGAAAGATGGAACCATACGGTTCTGCGTTGGTTGCCGACGTTTAAACAAAGTCACAAAAAAAGATGTTTATCCTCTCCTGCTTATTGATGACTCCCTGGATCGGCTGCGCCACGCCAAGTACTTCTCATCGCTAGATTTACGCAGCGGCTATTGGCAAACCGAGTTGGACGAACGCGACCGGGAAAAGACCGCTTTTATTACACCGGACGTTCTGTAGGAATTCCGGGTGCTCCCTTTCGGCCAGTGCTCGGCTCCTGCAACCTTCCAGAGGATGATGGACACCGTTCTTGCCGATCTCAAATGGCAGTCCTGTCTCGTGTACTTGGATGACGTTGTCATCTTTTCTGACACGTTCGAAGAGCACCTGAGACGCCTGCGCGCTGTGTTCGAAGCAATTCGGTCGGCTAGTCTTTCCCTGAAGCCCGAAAAGTGTCACTTCGCTTTCGAAGAGTTGAAGTTTCTGGGCCACATCGTGAGCGCTAAAGGGGTTAGCCCAGACCCCGATATGACTGCTGCCGTGGCTGCTTTTCCTGTGCCCACCGATAAGCGCAGTGTGCGCCGCTTTCTGGGTCTCTGCGCCTATTATCGGCGTTTTGTGCATAACTTCTTCCAGATCGCTGAGCCCCTCACGCGACTCACGAAAGATTCCGAACCATTCTGCTGGGGCCGGGAGCAACAGCAAGGCTTTGAAGGCCGAAAAAGAATGCCTGCAGCCAATGTGTGGGCAGTAACAAAATTTCGCCCGTACCTATATGGCCGCCCTTTCAGGGTCGTCAGCGACCACCACTCGCTGTGTTGGCTGGCGAACCTCAAAGATCCCTCGGGACGGCTTGCATGCTGGAGTCTTCGACTTCAGGAATTCGATGTCACCATCGTCTATAAGTCCGGTAGGAAGCACAGTGATGCCGACTGTTTGTCTCGTGCTCCTATCGAGAACAACCGAGCTGACCCCGACGACGATTCTGTTTTTCTTGGTCCCATCTCCACGTCCATCCTCATTTAACACCAAAGGTACGACAGCGATCTACGGCCCCTCATTGAGTATCTAGAAGGAAGCGCTCAGTCTCTCCCGCGAATCTTTTCGCGCGGGCTGTCATCGTTCTGTTTACATGACGGCGTCCTGTATAAGAAAAAACTACAGTCCAACAGAAGCTGTCTATCTACTCGCCGTGCCTACGGCCCTTCGCGACGAAGTCCTGCAGGCGAGCCATGATGACCCATCTTCTGGTCACCTGGGTTTTGTCGAACTTTGGCACGAATACGGCAAAAATACTACTGGCCAAGGGTTGCTGCAGTTGTGAAACGTTACGTAAGAACTTGCCGCGAGTGCCAGCGTCGCAAGACGCCGCCGACTAAGCCAGCCGGCCTACTCCACCTATTGATCCGCCTCAGGTTCCCTTCCACCAAGTTGGCACGGACATACTCGGCCCATTTCCGGAGTCCTTGCTGGGCAACCGCTACACTGTGGTCTCCACCGACTACCTCAGCCGATACTGTGAGACTAAAGCTGTTCCCCGTGGTACTGCTGACGAAATTGCGAACTTTTTCATTCAAAACATTGTGCTTCGTCACGGTGCACCCACCATCGTTTTAACTGACAGGGGAAAGCGTTCACCTCGGCCCTTACGCAGGAGGTTATGCGCCTAAGCGGCACCAGTCACCGCAAAAATACTGCTTACCAACCTCAAACGAACGGCCTCACCGAACGGCTGAACAAGACGATCGCCGACATGATTTCTATATATGTCGACGCGGACCACCGGAACTGGGACGCCAAACTCCCTTACGTCACCTTTGCTTATAATACTGCGGTCCAGGAAACGACACGCTTCACTCCATTTCGTTTAGTTCATGGTCGCGAAGCCACAACCATGCTGGATGCAGTGCTGCTTCCAGCTAGCGCTACCCCCTCTGTTATGGGTGCTGCCCAATTTGTTCGTTACGCTAAGGCCGCCCGCCAACTCGCTCGACAGCGCATCCAGCACCAGCAAGTTCACGACGCTCAGCGATACAACCTCCGCCACTGGAATGTGCGTTACCTGCCCGGCGAACAAGTCTGGGTGTGGAACCCAATTCGCATGAGGGGACGCTCTGAGAAGCTTCTACGCAGATACTTTGGTCCCTACGAGGTGCTCCGCCAGCTCAGTCAAGTTACCTACGAAGTTCTCCCCCAAGGAACAGTTCGCTCTTCTAGACGGCCGACCTCCGAAGTTGCCCACATCGCTCGGATGAAGCCGTACCACGCCTGCTAGCCCCTCGCGCGTGTCTACACCACACGCCAGACACGTGCGACTACCCTTGTGGTCCTGTCTGCAATTGCTACCACACCGAGTCGGTGTCTTCAATAGAGGGAGAGCAATGCTACGCTACTAACTACTCTAGTGGCGCCATACAGCGGCTAAACTGCATTTCCTGGCAGTTGGCAAGCCTTGAGCCATCTCGGGGCTAGATGCTTCGTCTTCTTCATCTCTGGTGCTGCCTGCTGCCTTGCGCGTTCCAACGTCTTGCGCGTCTAATTAAAGCGAGTAAACCAGCCCTGCTTACACCAACCGTTTCTCAGTGACAATATGAGGTACATAACGTCCAGCTTGCTGCACAGTGCTGCACAAGAGATTGCACCGACGCATTTCTCACACGTAGCATTTCGTAGTGTCTTCAGTTTTTCTGTGGATTCTATGAAATGAAAAGGTAGCTTAAAATTCATGTACATTACGGCATCAATCTCCGTCTTTAGAAAGTTGTTGATTATTTTTTTGACTAAATTCAGATATCTTGGCCAACTGGCAGATGATGTTGATTAAAAAAGTGGTAGTCTCCTACTATGCATTTTTTCTTACACCTTTTGAGAATACCGATGATAAATATATTGGCTGTTCGTTAATAATTCCATTTTTAGTCACCAATTAAGAGAACATAAAATACTCAAGCAGTTTCAAACGCATTGAGAAATATATTACTAGATATTGTCAGAAGATAAATGCTTGTCATTGCCTGTCAAATAAATTGAAGAACAAAGCTGGAATGGCTCTAGAGGAGGACCAATTACGTAAACTGAACGGTTATTTGTAATGGTGGTCAAGCATGAAAAAACATCTGTACGCGTGTCGGGACCGACGAGAAAGGATAATGAACTGCTGCTTCCTGGCTAAAATGCTGTGTAACTTTAGCTGCGGTATATCTGACTGGGGAGTCTGTCGAAGAAAAATCGGTATATTTGACAGCTAAAGGACTGCACAAAATCGTTTTCGCTGTTGCTTGAAGTTATGAACCGTGTCATGGAACTTTGGTTGCACGCAGCAAGTCATTTTCTGCAAGGTTACACACGGTGACTGTTTAGTGGGACTCGCAAACACATATGAAAAGTAGTCATTTGGAGCGATCTTTAGTGCCAATCTTAAGATTATTTCTGGACTTCTTCAGTTATATAAACAAGTTTTCATTGCTTGATTATAGGGACTCTGTGTAGAAGCTAATTTCATGTTTATTCATAAGATGCAATCGAGGCGTCTTCCATGGTTTCCGCGATAAATAGCGCGGCCACATTCTTTACAAACGCTAATTCCTGGGAAAGTTGGTTAGCAACGTTCTATAAAAAATTCAGTGAAAAGAAGACGCAGAACAAGAGGAGGACACACACAGACGCTGTTGCCGGACTTACAACTAATTTATTCCTCGCTTATGCAGGTAAATAAAAGCGATTTGCTTGCACACGCGCACGTGCAAACGAAAAAGAAAAACAAAATCAAGTCTGATAGTGATTCCATCTCTGATAAAAAACGCCACTCTTTCCGTATGATAATGACAGACGGATTGGGTATGCAGGACCGCTAATTCTTCCTGACCAAAAATGTTTCAAGCAGTTTTCTCTCGTTCCTGGATTTTCCAGGGCGAATAATGCGCGTGCATTTAATAGCCAATGCACTCATAAGTGTTCCAAGAAAATTAAAAAGGATCCTCACTTTCCAATTAAAATCCGCTTCTAAATTTATTGGCTACTATGCATCAGACGGAATAAGTATCTTTAAAAGTTACATACTGTAGGTCAATTACATGGTTCTTCGTTTTATATCCACGTTTATCACCTAAAATTACAATTGGAAGATTGTCAATTATTTCACTGTAGATGTCTGTGGTCAATAAAATTTTGCCACTTTTGCAATGAATACATGTAATGGTCATGACTCTGCTGAAGTCACTTGTGTCAGCATGTTAGTGTGATCAAGACACTACTTACTGCAATGAATGAATGGAATTCGCTTATTGATTATGCATTTGAAAGTACATTTATTCGGTATCTACGACTAAAGCACAACTCTAGATTATTCGGATGCGTAGCTAAAAATATTTGCAATGAATGCGCGAAAACGGCTTATGCTACAAATATAAGCACATGCGGGCCTGTACATAAGACAGAACAGTTTTTACGAACTTCACATTATTAGTATTTCGCAATCAACAGTTCAGAGGGCGTCGCGGCCTCCTCATTTTTCTTCTCTGCCTTGAAAAGAAAACGCTGATAGCCATGACGGTGAGCATTTTCGATACCGGGTTGTATGAGATTTCTCGCAGCAGAACAACTCCAAGTGACACTCCGAAAGTATTGTGCACATACGTTAGATAATCATCTTTTTTTAAGTCTGGAATGTTGAGAGAGAAAAGGAAAAATCAAATTTTTAGGCTAACTAAATGGCTCAATTCATGTGGCTCATGAACTATGCCACTAAGCGATATCTTAGCTTGGATATCTTCAATTACATGTAGACAGTTTTGCGCAAGTATTCAAAAGGAATCATTCCAGTGACCGGTTCGTTCAATGGATGCCAAAGAAAGTGCATGCATATTTCCAGTTGCATTCTTTGTTATTTCCATCTGCCACTACGAATAGTTTTTTTCCTTGGAGGACTGAAATGGTCATCAATAAAAATTGCCTACTTAAGTTCAATTAAAGTTCATCTCAGCTTATCTTCTTCTTTCGAGCCTTCTCAAGAAAAGCCACGCACTGCTCTTCGAGCTGACTTGTGGCCCTCTGTTTGGTGCGCCTGTATTCTCTGTAGTTCTAGCAGGAGAATCCTGGATGTTACCAGTGTTAGGTGGAATCTCCTTGGTAATCGCTGCCTTACATATAATCTCGATTACATCCTTATCCTGCGTCTTCCGAACACACTTCTTTCACATTGTAATATAATACTACATACGTTTACGTTCAGAAGACTTGTTTCATGTTCTTCCATTTGCGATTACAAAACGCCTCGTTCCTCTTCCAGGTTTTCGACTGAAGTTCTCAGCTCCTCAATCTCCTATTAGACTCAGTTCACGGACGTCTTCATTTTTTCTTCAGTCACTTGTGAGGGCAAAGCTATTTACAGTGCGAAAGCATTACTTCAGGAGGTATAACTGGCTCACCTAGTTTGTGTGAAGCCTGGCCTTTGCGGTGATCTTGAGTAAACCATGAGCAAATAAAGTAAATATTGCCGCGACTGGGATTCGAAACCGTGGCGACGCAAAGAGACCAGCTTCGCTAGGCGTTGCATGCGAGCAATAGGCTATCACCGCAGGAAATCGCGCGTCGTGAACTGAAACACACCCTGTTCCTGCACATTTCACATTATCGTTTTAATGAGTTAATACTAATATCGAACACTCTCGCGCTCTGCAATCTTCATGGTCGCCTTTATCAACTACAATAATGCCTTTAGTGTGCCCCGCGGTGTACCAAAATGCAAAAAGGTTGAGGTTTTCCACATGCGCCCTAGGAGCTTTCTGGGAACGCTGGCAGTGAATGGTCTCTTGGTCTTTTCTTCCGTGACATATTTTTTATGGAGGCACTGGGTACTTGTCTTGGACTGTTTCACACAGCCCTCCTCACACCGCGGACTTCGGGCCTCTGCCGGTCTACGCGCCAGTTCACTGAGTCAGTCGCCGAAACATAGGGCTGCCTCCTGAACACGGGCCATTGGACTCTACCTTGGCGCCTGCGCCTCGACGAACCATGCAAGGCGCTAGATATTACGCCCTCCAGGACCCACTAATACTAAAATTTTTCCAGAGTACTCAGCTTGAGGATGTGAGAGACTGGCTCGTTTAGTTTGAAAGCGTCCCTTCGTTCAATCGATGGGACGGCGCCGCGAAGCTGCGGAACGTGTTCAGCCTGGAAGACGGCAATCGTACGTGGTACTAGAACAGCGAAGGCGTTTTTGACTTCATAGCTTGACTTCCGCCGTCTATGTCTTGTGACATACACTAGCATGGATTGTCGGGAACGAGCTGAGCGGGCTCTACAGTACCGGATGGAGATGCCCAATGAGACAGTGACAATGTATGTCGAAGACATGACGCGGCTCTTCCGTCGAGCTGACGCAGCCTTGTTGGAAACCAGGAAGCTGCGACACTTAATGATCGGAGTTGAAAAACCTTTCCTCTGGCCTCGTGCGAAACCCCACCTCCCTTGCTCCGGTACTGTCACCAAGTTTTGGACGGAGACTGTTACGATGGAGCAGGGCCTTCAGAAGCGTTGCACTCTGTACGACTGGTCAGTACTTGTTGCTTCAGCAACAGAGTCCTTCCCGTCGCTTGGAAGCAGTCCTGGCCGCCTCTGGCATGACCCGCTCCATTGTGCGTGAAGAGCTCCAGAGGTTTTGCGGTGCGTCGCAGCTAACGGTCGGTTCTCTTGCTAGCGTCATCAGCGAGGAGGTGCAGCAAGTGATCGGGCAGTAACTGGGTAACAAACCTCAACTTCTTGTCTTTTGGTGCTGTATTGGGCTGCCTGGTGGTGGCATGGTGGTTATTGAACTATTATCGTCCTCAAAATGCCAAGGACTCTGAAAAGAAAAAAACTATGAGGTTACTAGGCTAAACACATTCGTTGGCACGTCTACTCGATTTAGGTAGGTTAAAACCCTGCCACCTTTTATCTTGCAGATGCACTTATTTATCTGCCTTTCCAGAGGAATGGCTTAGGTTATGTGCTAAAGTATTTAGCGCAATATCTCAATTTGATGTGGTTTTTAAAATCACAGAGATCTCGCACCGCATAATGTGCAGTACGTGTTATCCTGTTGTACAGCGCTCGATCAGTCCTCCGCAAAAAATAACGACTTAAACTATCCAGAAGGCCGTCCTTGTCGTCCCAGGCCAATATAGTTCTACTTCCTCACTAACATGTCCTCGAGAATCTACAAGCTGCAGAAGATTATCGCTTTGTTTGCAAGGAAACGCGCAGCTCTAATGTTTGTGTGGATAATTGTTACCATAATTTAGGAAGTAATGAGCAAAAAGTGAAGAAGCAGTGAAACAATCAAGGCAATCGAAGATGCGGGAAAAAAGAATGTAAGCGAAAAAATGAATCGACGTCAGGGCACATGAAAGCTTGCGTCGACGTGGCTCTGGAGCTAGTGGCCAGTGCTCTGGTGGTAACTTCCACACTGCATTGAGGAAACGTCAACCTAGTGGGAACGAGCACCACCACCTTCTCAATAGGCCCTGTTGCCTTCTACAGCTATGGCACCGTATCGTAGACAATAGCCGAGGCTTCTATCTTCGCGCCGGCCGAGCCTACGTATATTGTATCAACGCCACTAACTTTGAAACCACGTATGCATCGACTGCGTTCACATTCAGTTCCGAACGCCGCAGTGGTTTACTATGTGAAAGCAGTAAACAAAAGGGGAAGTGAATTGGCTTGCATTTCTTGCATTCAAAAGTACTAAAGCGCAGGATTTAATTATTTTTCGCATAGACGCAACTCACGCCTACAATCTCTCTTCCTGAGAACCACGGAATGTTATTTTGTTTTTGTAGGTACGTTCAGGTGTATGTTCACTCTACTGCCCTCTTGTGTACTTGCTAAAGTTCTCTCACGTTATGAATTGTTTACGTTTTTGCTTTTTCGTGCATTAATTTTTCGACGTTGTTGTCTTTCCTTGCCTCTCTCATTACTTGTGTCTGCTCTGGTCAGCGCTGGCGTCTTTGTGCGTTTGATTCCTTTTGACAGGATTCAGCTGAAACGCGCGAACATCTTCTGACAGTAAAGCAATCGTATGTAATCATATGGCAATAACATCCAAAAAAATGTGTTGTGGCTCAACCGGCTGAACCTAGTAAGACGAGCGAAAGATATGTTAAGAATGAATAGGCGTAGTTTAGGTTTGACTAAATTTAACTGCATATCAGTGGTTTGGCTCCGACGGCAACAATACATCGTCGCGGCAGGTAAGCACACGCCACGCGCTTTTATTTAGCGAACGGCAGGTAACGCGATTTTCGGCAGTCGCGAGAGTGCCGTTGGCTCCGCATACGCAGCTGTGGTGACGCGCAGCGGGTGACGTGATTCGATAGCTGCCCGGCGAGCGACCGCTGTCGGCACAAAGCGCGCAGCTGTGGCGTGGTGTGGTGAGTCCCGTGGCATTACGTCACAGTCAAACCTCCTATTCAACTGGTTTGAAGGTCAAAATTTATATCCACGTGACGTTCAGCTTTTTATAGGAGGAGTAGAGCTTTCGTTCCAAATTTCCTATAGGCGTTGCACCTTTTCTGTGTCAACTTGCGGTTTTTGCTTAAATAACAACTGCCTTTCGTCTCAGCTTTCGTTCAGGGAGATAGTGTGTCAAGATTGAGCAATTTCTCTTCCTTCTTAAGATTATGAGAGGAAAGTTGTGTTTCAGATTAGAACTCCTCTGCGTTCTGCATATCTTTCCACTTTTACGCCACTCCTTCCTCTATATCACATTGCGCCACGGCGACCGCCGTCTGTGCCAAAACATAGACTAAATAAGACAACTTCAACGCCTTTTTCACAGCCGCTTTTTTTCGTCTTTTCCGCGAAGGTACATGCCATTATCGAAAAAGTATTCTCGAGAAGGGCAAAAAATATCAAAAGCGGGATCCTTGTGAAGAATGGGAATGCAAACCAGAAAGCAACGAGCTCATAATCAAAGGGTAAGCTGTGTTTGAACAATTTCACTCAACGCAGTTCATAGTCCTGTGCCCTGCATAAGGACCACTTGAAGTTCTTCTTTTTCAGAGGCTTTAGACTTCCGTCGTGAGCGTTTCGCTGTCAGCATTTCGTGGTGATATTTTTAAAAGAGCATATTTAAGGACATCGATTTGCAAGTGGATGCTGCTAATATTTCACGATTATGAAATCTGAGGTAAACGTAACCACATACAAAACGCAATGAATTTGAAGGGTGTGCAAATCTACGATTTTTGAAGAAAACGATTAACCTGACTCTTCCCAGATTCGTAAAAGAGACTTCAAAAATGTTTTCACCTATGTCGAAGTTTTTTACGAACAGCAGAAAGAGAGTGCATGAGCTCTTGGTCTTTATATTTATTGCAAAGACCGGAAATTGAGTCCTGTAAACCGGTCTGTAGTGATTACATTTTTGTATGTCCATAGTGCAGATTCCTATGGGCGACAATTCATCCTCAAGTGGATGGGAAACGCGGTTTTAGAATAACTATTTCTGCAAGCTATAACATCTACTTTCCATAGGTTTCTAGGCCAAAGTTCCAACTTAGCAACATACATTCTCGTAGTCAGTGTGCTTATCTGACTTTTGTGCGCTGTAGTCCCAGAATATATTCCAAAGTTTTACGTAGCAGTGTTTTAAAGAAATATTTTAACCAACGTATCCGTCATTATGTAACCGAATTTGATTTCCACAGGGCAGGAAGCCTAAATATTACCCACTCACATTTCAGCTTCCTACCTTCGTACCTGGCCGGAGGAGAACTTGAAACAATCTAATAAACTTTAAAAAAGTGCGGCCATGCCGTTTTATTTTCTTGGCATTCAGCTGACGTAACCTAAGAAATCTTAACAGGCTTATAGTGAGTGAGTAATAACTAATGCTCCCTGTGGAAAATCTCTATTTGGCTTCATTAGCTCCATAGACAATCATGTGATTGAAAGTGACTGCAATGAGTAGATTCATCTGTAATTAACCTACATTTTATTTATGTTTTTCTGACATACAGTTTACTAATAGGGTTCAGAAGAGTGACAGATATTGGTAGTTTGTGCACGCTTGTCATTTTTCGAAAGCGCTAAAACAACACGAACAGTGCGCTTCGGGAAGATATAGCAGACAGTGCTGAACTGTATGAAAGAGAACCAAAGTGTCCTTTACGAAAATGCTTGGTGGTGGAGTAACAGGCTGCAGTGAAGTGTACGGCTGGTAATTAAACCAGCGTAGTTCCATTATTGCTTTCTATTGCGTCCTTTCCTTTCAATGAACTGTTTCGACTACACAAGACAACTACATAATACTGGAAAGGTGGTACTTTCTTTAAAGCTCTTTATACACAATCGCACACGTTATGAGCATGCAGCTTTTCTCTCAGCCGCCCATAGCTAAAAATTATTTCTTTGTTTTATGCGGATTTAGTGTCTTTCATTTTCAATAAAGAGTATTTTAGGCCACGAACGAGCGCCGGCAGTAATTAGAAAAAAGTGACAGGCGTAGCGCGTCCGCTGCACGCTGCCTGTCGATAGATTTTTTCCAAAGCATTACGGTGACTTGAACCAGAAAATGAATGCACGAAAGTAGGTTATTAATTTTAGTGATCTCGTTGTTTTTTGTTGTACCATTTTCAACTGTATTACCAGTTTTCATGAATTTTGTGTATGAGCGTAAGATAACCTTTGCAGTGTTTCGTTAAAGAACTTACTAAATTTTTCTCTTGAGGTGTCCTAGTATACTCTTCACGCTTAAATATATTTGATATATATCAATACGATGAATCCATTGAAAAAAGTTGTTTTTCTGGCATCTGATCAATTAAGCAAACACGTCTGTCCTGTTTCGCTTGCAGGTGTGCACTGGGTACGCAGTATTCCAGCTGCATTCCGCGTAACGAAGGGCGCTTTTCTTGGCCGTATTGTTGCCATTACCGAAACTACTGTTAAAGTGGAGCAACAGGGACTTCGTCACAAGACCAGAAGGATCTCAAACGCTTCTCAAAAACCAGAACATGTGAATGATATTAGCCGGATTTATGGAAGCACCAAAATGAGGATTTAGATATTTTCGAGCTCTTAAGGTTACGAAAACCAAATGTTAAACATAGCTTCACCCTTGCATCTGTGAAATGCAAGAACGGTCAGTATGTCAATAAAGGGAAATTTTTTGCTTCAAAAAAACCGTGTCCAGCATAAGAATGTCTGCACATTTATATTTTGCGGCTTTTCCTGCATAAAAAAACTTGCTGACATAACTCTCCCCTAAGTTTTCCACGCTGCATCGGAACACGTTCTGCACGTATAGAAGTTATGTTTTTTTTTAAATGTTTGAGGTGCCAATTAGGCTCTCCCTTAATGTTATGACGCGATATCTTCAATCGATCAATAACCACACATGCAAAATTGGTCATTCACAACTCAACTTTCAATATTCCCTGGGAGCCTGCATACTAATATTGGTACAATGGTCGAAGCGTTGAAGCAATTCACCACTGTAATACTGTTCGGCGGTGGCAGTACCTGCTTCCGGTCCGGTTTGTCCAACCTGGGTGGCTCTGCCCGTGCAACCTGTCAATCCGGTGAGCAGGCTGTAATAACTCTACAAGGTTACTCGACTTAGCTGGCCCACCTGCCTCCTAGGTGCCTTCTTGGGGGATTTTTCGACAACGCCGGATTTTCAGCGATACGAGTTCCTTAATGCTATCGTGTTAGAAAGCAGGCGAGTAATTTCAGTCAGCTTTTAAAAGAGGTATTGGGAGGAAGTCACAATAGTATAAAACATCTCGTTACATACGCGTACCTACGTAATGCATAAAGAACGGTATTGTTCGACCGCCCCTTCAGCGTAATGTTTTCACCCACGTTTCGGCTGCTGCCATGAGTTTAATTTCAGGGGGGCTATTAGCCACTGCACATTAGTTTTCTCTTTCTGGCCTCTTGCGAAGCGCACCCGCAACATCACATAGATCGCCTACACGGCATAGCACAGGCACTAAAAAAGGTAGTCCAAAGTTCGACGAAAACTAATCTGGCGAGGAAACAACGCCATTTTAAAACGAAACACTCGCCAAAAAGGAGGAGGAGGAGGAGGAAAGGCAGAGAGGTTAACCAGACGAATAGCCGGTTTGCTATCCTGCACGGCGGAGAAAAGGGTGAGGGGAGAAAAAAGATGAAGGAGAAAAGGCAGTTGCAGGAAATTAAAGTCTTTATGAAAAGTCATAGTGTTCACTAAAGTCACAGCCTATCGTGAAGGCCAGAAGTCTTCAAAAAGCGGAGCAGTCCCTTGGAGGCCTTCACCGCCGTCGACCGCCGCGGACAGTGGCTGAGAATCTTCGTTTCTGTCAGTGGGTGCAGGTCTAGATGGTCCAGTGCACGGCAGAGAGACTGTCTTTCGGCGCTTTAGGCAGGGCATTCACAAAGAATGTGCGCTATAGTCTCCTCACACCCGCAGTCTCCTCACATGGCACATGCAGGGCTGTCAGCCATACCTATTAAGAATATTTAGTGCTCGGTGAAAGCTACACCAAGCCACAAGCGACACAGAAAAGTTGCTTCACGTCGTGGTAGGCCGGATGTAAGCCGAAGCTTCAGATCTGGGTCCAAGGTTTTTAAACGCGAATGCGAGAATTGGCCAGAATTCCAGGCTGGCATCCCCAAAAGAGCAAAAATGGAGCAAAGCAATTGACGCTTCATGACCCCTACGCGTCCATTATTCACATATGAGGTGAATAGCGGAACGGTCGTGATTATGTGCAAGAAGTTCGTTGCAATGAGGATGCGTATGATGCAGGAATAGACGCACGTGTCCGATTAAGCGATTGCAGAGTTGATTGAAAGTGAAATGAGTCTAGTAGGAAAGGCGAAAATAATATTTTTTTGGTGACAGTGATGCTGGCTGAATCCCATTCAATATTATGATATACATCTCTTTTGGAAAACCCAGTGCAGCTTGAGGCCAAAGTCCCAGTGCCATACCTGATTATGGGCCCACTATAGTGTTGTGTGCAGAGACGCGGCATACTAGGATCTAAACCGAAACGTGGCATTGATTTCCGGGAAACAAAATACCCTATATTAAAAAAAAACATAAAATAGATGGCATAGAGCAAAATAAAAACCAAAAAAGGAATAAAAACTACCCTAAAATCTTCGCCGCAGCCGGACTCGAACCACGCACATTAAGATGACTTGCCGGACACGCTAACTACTAGACCACACCACTTTCTTTTTCTTTATTGCCGACTTCAGCACGTCATTTACAAACCAATCCGCTCGAACAACACAACAGATGCTAAACGTACGTCACCCAAACTGGGGGTTACGTGAACACATTAAAATTCACGCATGTATAACAAAGCTTCTATTCTCGGAAGCTACTCAGGCACTCGGTCTTGCATCTTGTGGCCTTCACTAACTATTCCAAGAATTCACGAAAATACTCTCTTATCAGCCTCGCGTCTGACTGCCATCCAGGATCGCCAAATACTGTGCAGGCCCAATATAATGACCATGTCGAAAGGAATCCCGCCGTCATTGTTAACAGGCAAAAATTTGATTCCGAAAGTATCCACCGGTAAGTCTTTTTTAATCGTGCGTTGTAGAATGTCTCAAAAGAAAAATGCTTCCCAACAATCTAAGAAGACGTGTTCAATAGTTTCCGGCTTTCGGCTAATGAAGCAATGATTTCCCACAGGTACAAAAAAACCCTTCTCCTCTAGATACGTCTTGACTTCAAGTGTTCGTATGCAGCTTAAAAAAGAAACTTTAACTCCACCTGGTACAGCCATGCGTTTCACTCGTTTTAGAAGTCTTTGCCATGAACCTGCACAGTATAAAGAGCTGTACAATGGGACCGAAAGAAAGACATCACACAGGTCCTTATAATGTTTCTTTCGCGATACAGCTGACAAATATTCCATTGAAAATCGCTCTTGCAAGATGCGATATGACATGTACACCTCTCTAAGGAAGCCGAAAAAGCCCTCCTGCATAGTCGCCGAACTAACAACTAAGTTTGACAAGACTTACCCTACCTCACCTGACACGCAGTTCGCAGAAAGGGCTCACTCACGTCCCGAAAGGACATAAAATGACTCACCAACTGGTGCAAAGACATATGCGGCAAAGCTGCTCCTCCAGAGCGGGCAAAAACAGATTGTTTCGCCGTGTCTGCTCCCAAGACCTTCCCCATAAAAAAAACCGCAAAAACCCTGTGCACGTTTGCACATTGACTCGACAACATTGAATTGTTTGCATAACATACCCAAGTTCGGTTACAAAACTTATGTTACATATTGTGCACGCACGAAAATAGACCAGCTGAAGTCGTTTAGCCTGTCGGCCTTCTCACGCACTTCAGCAACCTCGCGTTTCCAATATGGCACACTGTCGCGATAATTCTCCAGCGGCACTCCTAAATAGTTTACTGGGGTTACTGCCCAAAGCATGTTCACAAAAATTGTTGGGGTGGTGGGCCAGTCGCCGTGCCAGAACTCCAAACATTTAGCCCAGTTCACAGCGCTCCCATTCAAAAAACAAAAGTTTTTCACAGTTTCTACCACGTTACGAACGCTTTCGTAGTCAGCGCAAAATACGGTAATGTCATCTGCGTACACCAGAACGCGGACCTCCGCCGCATGCAGAAGAAAACCATGAACACTGCTGCTTTGAATTATGCTCAAATAAAATGGTTCAATATACTAACAAAATAGCAATAGTGACAGGGGGCAACCTTGACGCACAAAGCGTTACACTCGGATGCGCGCACCCACCCCTTTATTCTCTATCAACTGCATCGTGCATGTCCTGTACACCATGGCTATGCCCTGGAAAATGACTGATCCGACATTCACGTGCTCTAACAAAGAGAACAAGAGGTTATGTGGGACCCTGTCGAAAGTTTTCTCTAGTTTAGTTAGTTTATGTGGGTTTAACGCCTCAAAGCGACTCAGGCAATGAGAGACGCCGTAGTGAAGGGCTGCGGAAATTTTGACCACTTGGGGTTCTTTAACGTCCACAAACATCGCTCAGTACACGGGCGTCTAGAATTTTCCTCTATTGAAATGCTACTCGCGCGGCCTGAATCGAACCCGCGTCTTTCGGGCCAGCAGCTGAGCGCCATAACCACTTGCCGAGCGCCATAACCAATCAATGGGAGAATAATACTTTGATCAATCTGTCGCTTAAAAAATTACTTATAAATCAGCAGAAAAACAAACATCATGTCGCTATGATCTTGGTTTCGGTGACTGTTGGCACCCTTCATATTTTTCAAACGAGCCCCTCATTTCATTTGCTGCACGCTTTTCAATTCTCCTTCGGTTAATTGTGTGAAACCTGGTGTAGTTAAGGCAGGACAGCAACCTTTGTTTTCCTTTGTCATTATTAGTTTTTCCATTCACTGCTGTCCTCAACTTTTTCGGAAGTTTTTCTCCCAAGCCATAACTTCTGAAGGGTAACCGGCCTCCATTAGGCGACCTAAATGGTTTTGGAAGCTCTGCTCGAGAGTGTGTTCACATGTTTTTTGCACTGCGTTGTTAAAACAACAGAATGAGCAACTGCTCTTCACGAGCTTTCAGTGTGGTGAGGAATGTGTCGGAATGTGTTTTTGACCACGGTGCTCAAACGCCTATCACACGTAGGATAAAGTGAAATTAAGCGAGAGATCTAAAAAAAGCTCATAAAATCATAAACTGCTACCTCGTGTTTTAAAACCATGGCGCTGAGGCACTTAGAGAACTTAGAAATCATATGGTGAGCCTGATGCTCGAATTCGAGGTTGCCACATTTTAAATGCGCAAAGTAGTTGTCCAGTAATCTAAGAACGGCAGAAATATCCGACTCGTCAGGACACTCTGTCAAAGGTTTGTCGCGTGAGGAAAATAGCATGTCACTAATTATTGGGGATAAGCAGGATCTAGTACAGATACCATCTACCATTTCGTTCTGCAAAAGTGGAGCCTAGATAAAATGACAGCAATTCGAGGAAACTACTCGTGGTTATTCCGCACTGATTATGGAATTCCATCATACCGTGCTTGTCAATAACATTACTAACGAACGGCATGGCTTCTGCCAGTGGAGGTTTGTGATAGCGGTCTTTTACATGTATTGAATATCCCCGCAACCCATTACTTCTAGACCTCTTCCTCTGAACGGGTCATCAACAGGCAACACATTCAGTTTGTTTTGCAGCAGTTTGGCGACATGTTTCTTCCATGTTCCAGTTTCGTACAGTATTACACGAAACGGCTACTCAGGTTTCTGGGTTCTTGAAATTGAAAAACATTTCCGAACAGCATTTTTTCTGCAGTCAATCAAACCTGAGAGCCTGTTTAAACTCAGCTTAAGTTTTCACTTCACTTTTAAATATCTTTTCTTGTCACTTTTCACTATCTTTTCTTTTCACTTTTCACTATCTTATATTAAACTCAGCTCAACCTTTCAGATTGACATGTCGTTGCGTTTCTCAAAAACAGCGAGCACAACATCCGAACGTTTGATACATATGCATTCTCGTTTAAAACAACAAAACCTCCATCTTTATCAGCAAGAAGTTAGAATAACGAGTTCTATTTCAGCGAATTAAAAGTCTTCTGAAGGAGAACCTTCCTCCCCGAGAATCTGCATAACGTTAGTAAATCTACACCATCGGATATATACCGTACCGCAAAGTTTTTTCGGCCTTCCTAGAAACATGTTTCACCATGGCTAAGACTTCTGGTCTACACTTCGGTTCAACAGCAAACTTGGGCCACTGGCTCAGTACTTGCCTAACGTTTTAAGGCCAAGAAACGTTGGCCGTTGTGTGGATCCCCTGTGCCGGCGGTGAAGTGTTCTTCGGTAGAAGCACACAAAGTATAGAAAGCGTCTGCTGCCATAGGAACTCTGGAGTGCGGTCGATGGATCCTGACAGCTGATGCCATTAGTTCCTTAAGAGGGCTGATTCTGCTTCCAAGGACCTGCGTGTCCTAAACTCCCCGGTTTCCATTGAAGTTTTCACCACCACCACTTGATCCTGCCGAAAGTTGCACACTAAGCTGCACGTGCTCCTTGTACACTCCCACTTTTTGCTCTCATTCAGCTCGGAGTATTTTTCATAACCTCTTTCCATGGCCGGCTGAGGATTGTACATCACCCAGCAACACAGCGACTTCAGGCGGGAGGATTTTCTTGCGGATGCAAAAACCGAGTGTTCTCGCTGTGCAGGACGCAGAGCAACAGCTGCCCAAAACAAAGAGGATCTATATCACATAGAAAGAAAAGACCCACACTTTTTTGGCATGCTATTCGCTTCGTAGAAGGCATTAAATCGGGCCCAACGGAGCGCTTCTTGCTAAGACTTCACTCTACTTTCTTTATAGGCTACATTCGTTACAGCATTCCTGTACTATCTATCATGAGAATGTCCTGCTTGCGGACATTAGAGACTGTTCAAGCACAGGCGCTCAAGATATGCCTCGGATTACCACGTTGTGCCTCGAACAAAGGCAAGATTGAGGAATCTCTTGGTCGTAAAGTATAGATCTACCTGTAACACGAACCACTTCGTGTATATTTACGCACGCATACACGGCACCGCTGACGAAGATTTCTGATTAGCGACCGGACTGCAGTTTTGCTTGTGCACTGCGCTGCCTTAAATCTAAATTGCTATCAGACTATGCCTTTCCGCATTATCCCTGTAGCCCCCATGGGTGATGGCTCAGCGTTCAGTATGCCTGCATGTCCCTGGCTTATATACTAAATGAATCGGTATTGCCGGTTAGCGGACTGAAGCAACTTTCTCTTGCCTACATCTGGTGACAATAAAAAAAACTGTGTGCACGTACACACTGATGGATCTGTGTCACAAAGGCATCGACTGCAGCTTTTGTAGTCCTCGCTCAGCAGACGACCCGGAGGTTCATTTAAGGATACAAGTCTACTTCATCCGCTGCGGAGCTTGCGGGCTATCCGGAAGCGATTCGGCACATCTGTGAAGAACCGCCTCAAGAGTGGTGCATATTCACGGACTATGAAGTTTGAAACCTGTTATTTCGCGAAGAAAATGGTTTGTATCGCGTATGTAGGATGGGTTAATTGTTGGAATACATCTAATTAGTGTGTTAATTTAACTGAAGATTGGTTCCGTAATTGTGTCGATGCCGGATCTATAGGGCGGCCACGATTATTCTTTTTTCGATTTTTGGGTATCATGTAGAATCGGCCTGGCGAAGGGTGTGGTGCGGTGAGGACTTTTGATATCGGTAGTGATATGTCCCCATTCTCTTTGCAAGTTGATCCAGTCTCTGCTTAAAAAAATTGTTGGCGTTGCGGAGTTGAGTCTGCTTCAAGACGTTGAAAGGAACAAGTGTTACAGAGTTGTCTCAAGTCTTCTTCAATGTGTTTTTCCCTATCCATGACAACTACTCCACCTCCTGCATCCGCTGGCATTATGATTACATCAGCCCGTCTGCCGAGAGCCTCCAAAGCATACCGTTCTTTCTTAGACAAGTTCTGCCTCCCTGGAGTGATTTTTGTAGGCTTAAATTATATCCTTTTGGAGGGTGTTAATATACATGTCGGTTTTTTTGTCTCTTCCTATATTTGGAGTACAGTGGCAGTTAGTAATGTAGAATTCTTGGCAATCCGCGGTAACTTGTGCCCGATCAGAAAAAGTATTCCCTGAGTCGCAACATTCGTCCGAAGTTGTCCAAATCTTTTAACGCCGAGCATTTTTTGTATTTATCGGTGGTAGGCCAAAATCTAAGGCCTCGGGAGAAAACGGATCTTTCCTTTATTGTTAGCGTCCATGTTAATAGATTATAAATGTTATGCTGGAAACTAAAACCGCAGCTTGTGCCGCAGGGTAATAATAAGTGGTTGCTTCCGTTCCAGATCGTTCTAAGCGTAGTTTTGGAACTGTTTATGTTTGACAAGTTGTATGGAATGTGTTGCTGGAGCTTATTGTAACAGCAGGGTTATTATTAGTAGCTGCCTCCTTTCCCGATTTTTTTTCGCGTGCTATTGGATTTGACCACGCGAGGTATGGAACCCCGTCTCGAATTAATTGTTTGCGTTTGGTCCCGCGTACCTCAGCCGCTCTCTTTACCTCAAAAAGCACAAGTTCGGTGGCCTTAGCCGCTGTAATTGATATTTGTTGACGAGCACGACTCTCTTCTATTCTCAGAGCCACCAACGCCTTCTCAAAGTGGGCAATAGTAACTTCACGCAAATTTAAAGAGGCATACTGTAGTATGCGATTCAATTATCCTTCTCCTCATCACACAGGTCATCCACTGATAGTGTTAACGACACTTGTGACCCTTTGGTGCGATTTTTGATTGAAGATAGGCCTTTAGGCTAGGAATATAGAGTTCATGCCTTATTGGTTTATCTACGATTTTTGTTAATTTAAAAAATAGAGTTATTTGAGGAAGGCTGTCGGTAGGGCAAGCGAGAGAGAGTTCGCGTACTCACTAGGCCTTAATGCCATTGTTGACGAACCCGTTGTTCCAAACCGCAGCGCTTGCGGAGGCCATATCGCAACAGAGGGGTGCTAGGAATCTGTTGTTTCCGGCAGGAGATGAGATCAACATGGACCTCCATTGTGGAAGGCAACTGTCCCTGCGCTTCAATAGAAGGGCCTGAGCCTTCGCCGGGGCTTGCTGATGTGCTGGCGCTTATCGCTCTGGATTTCGGTGTTGTGTTGGTGGTTGGCCTTAGGATTGGGCTGTTGATGAAGTTGGTCTCTCGGCGGCGCTACCTCGTGTGGTGTCCCAAGGCGACTTCGGGGCGGTGGGGACCACTTTACTGTCCACATCGCTAAGAAGTGGTGGCCGCGTTGGTGTTGGCAGTAGAGCTCTGCATTAGGGCACGGCTGATCTTGCAGTGGCCCTCGCGGACAACAGCCCTGGGCATTCATGCGGTTTTTTTGGGACAGCATCCTCTTATAACCTGCGTTCGACCTTCCTCAACCTGTCGTTGCGTCTCCGCGATGGTCTGGAACTCTTGACTCAGGGCTCCGGCTTGTCTGTATTTTTCCTGGTGGTTCTTGAGAACCTCATAGTAGCTGCGAGCTACTAATCTGTGATAATGTACGGGGCACCAGACGTAATCCTTTGTTGTCGGCAGGTGGTCTAGCCACTCTTTCAGGAGATGTCTCTGGTAGTCGAGGAGGAGGAGGTTATAACTGTGCCATGACAAGATTGAATCCCCGTCAAATCTTAGATGCACTCCATCAGCTGCAAAGACACATAATTAGGGAAAGATCTCCAGCGAATGGTTGAGAAAAAACACTTTGGGTTCACGTTGACAAAGTTCAACAAACTGGCAAATGAACCTCTTAGCCCGGCGATTGAATTGTTAGACCGATCGCCAGTTACTAAACCGTCGCCGGCAGTTTGGGACGCGGTGGAGTACCAGCTTTGCATAAGTTACCTGAATTTCGGGTCGCACTGTGCGGATGACGTTGGAGGCTACTGCGTACCTTTTGATCGTGGTCTTGATGTCGTCGCTGTTAAGGTCATTCGTTCCCGAATGCAGTATTGCACCGGTCACACTTGGAGGCACAAAGTCCAGTAGGTTCGTTAGGTCATATAAATTCCAACGCTCTGCGGCGTCTGACTCGGAAGGAGGAAGTGCTAGAAGGGGCGGAGGAACTTGCGTTCTGGCCCGGTCGGTGCTTCTCTTTGGCCTATTGTTGAACCTAACACCATATAATTCGCCATATAGTCTTGCTGGACGTACAGTGAGCTGGGTAGAGGTGCTGCCGAGACCCTACATTGAAGGAGCCCGAAGGACTGAGGGTTCTGCACAGTTCATGATTTAAGATATACTACTTTTGGAAAATAGCTACTCGGTACATGGTGCTCGCCTGTTTTGGTTGTCTAGGAGAGCATGAGCAATGAAATTTTACACGCCATGCGCGAGACATTACACCGATTTACCTCAGCTTCTCCCGTCCGCTGCACAGAGTCCGGCAGCACTTCTATTGGCCAAATATGTTTAAAACGGGCAAGCAATACGTCTAAAGATGTGACCCATCGCCGCGCCTAAAACCTCGCAACACAACTGCTGCAGGTTTTTTACAACGCAGTCACCTTCCATCGTCTCCTTTCGAAAAAGTCGAGATTAATATCCTGGGCCCCTTTTGTAAATTATCGGATGGCCGCCACGGTATTTTCGCGTGTGTTGACTACCTAGCACTATATTTTGAAACAGCGGCTCTCGTTTCCACCATAGCAGAGGACGTCTCATAATATACGATCCACTCCATCTCTCTTACACTTGGTGCAAAACAAGCTATAATAAATGACCGTGGCCGACAGTTCACTTCCGAAGTTGTGGAAGAATTAGTTCGCCTGTGCTGCACGGACTATGCCTCCCATGCCACCCAGAGATCAATGGACTCACTGAGGGCACCAAACATACCCTCAATAACACGCTTTCGATGTGTGTTGCGTCAGACCAGAGAAAATAGAAACTATGCTACGCTTAGTGATCTAAGCTTATAATACTGCGAAGAATGAGACTACCTAGTTCTCTCCTTGTTACTATACCCCCGGACGCCTCGGACTTTTTTAGACACGGTTCTTCCTTTCTCGCCTCAGGAATAAAGTTCAAACGCCCGTGAGTTATCTTGCGCTGAAGATGCTCGCCCGCTGGTCTGTCTACGCATTTTGAGCTTCCAGGTTCGCTTCAAAGATAAGTATTATGAGCGACAAGTTACTGTCATCTTCACTCCTGACTACTTCGTTTGGATAATGGACATAATTGTGCCAGTAATGTTTGCAGAGAAAATGTTTCCTTAAGTACTCGGGGCCTTTCGTCGTCTTTACCAGGTTGAGCGACGAAACGTAGGTGATCGCGGAAGTTCAGGCGCAAAACCATCATTCCCGAAAGCCGCGAGTCGCACATGCGGCTGATGTGAAGCCTTGCCCAAGTCCTTTAATTAGACTTGCTCGACGCCTAGCTTCGTCTGCGCACCGAAAACTTGTATCGCATTGCGGCTGGAGGAAGAGCTTCGCCTGCACATTGGGATGTAGAAAAGCCGTGCGGGGTCCGACGCGGAAGGAGGGAAAGGTAGGGGAGTTCTCGCCCGGACGGTGCTGCTCTCCAGCCTACCCTGCACAAATCTGCAAGTAAACCCATAATATACGCAACAATATATATATATATATATATATATATATATATATATATATATATATATATATATATATATATATATATATATATATATATATATATATATATATATATATATATATATATATATATATATATATATATATATATATATATATATATATATATATATATATGCCGCCGAAGGAGAGAAAGCTGAAGAAGACGAAGCTGACGCTCTCGAACTCTTGGCTTGGAGCTCCGCTGTGTCATCAAAGATTTTGCCTGTCCACATTTCTTGTGCGTCTGATTTGCGTCTTTACATTTGGTGAAGGTGCTGCCTGTTCCCACTCTGGAGCTACAGTCCTTACGGATCTACGGACCTGAAGATCTACACCCCTTACCAGCCTCTACCACGATGACTGACACCCAGCCCCAGCCTGGCTCCACTGTTCCCGCCGCCGTCGTCTGTTCCAGTCCCGTGCGTCAGCGCGACCCTGCGATCTTCAGCGGCACGGACGACACCGACGTCGAAGATTGGCTCGCCTCCTATGAATGCGTAAGCGCCTATAATTAGTGGAACGATAGCGTCAAGCTGACAAACGTCATCGTTTATCTGACCGACGTCGCCAACTTGTGGTTTCGCAACCACAAAGCCGATTTTTCTACCTGGGCAGCCCTCAAAACCAGCCTTACCGATGTCTTTGGCCGCCCCGCTGTCCGAAAACTTCGTGCCGAACAACGGCACCGCAGTCGGGCCCAGCAGAGCGGCGAGAATTTCACAAGCTATATCGAGGATGTCGTTGATTTATGCAAGCGTCTGAATCCATACATGAGCGACGGGGACAAAATAAAACACATTATTAAAGGGATTGAGGACGACGCATTTCAGATGTTAGTGTCCAAAAATCCTCAAACCATCTCCGACGTCGTTTCTTTGTGTCAAAGCTATGACGAGCTCCGGAAACAGCGTCTTGTCACCCGCCGTACCATTTGCCCGGACGACACCCTTTCGAGCATGGCTGTCGGCGGTCCTGCTCACGATCAGTCGACCCTTCTTCAGCAGATCCAGCAGTCTGTGCGGGAGGAGGTCGCCCGCCAGCTATAGCTGGTTACCTGCCCACCCGCTCCAACGCCAACGCTGTCGCCTTCCATTCAGCGTGTCATCCAGTAGAAGTTGCAGAGGTCCTGCCGCCCGCTAATCCACCTCCTGTAGTCACTGCACCGCTGACCTATGCGGAAGCTGGCATCCGGCCACGACCTCAGCCAGTTGTTCCTGCTTATGCGCCACCTTGCACCGTCTTTCCTCGCTCCTGCAATGCCTCACCCTCACCGGCCTTTGCCTCGCACCGCTCCACGCCTTCTGAATCCCAGCGGCCAGTGCCGCCAAAGGAGAGAAAGCTGAAGAAGACGAAGCTGACGCAGTTCAGTTTGCGAAGAAGACGAAGCTGACGCTCTACGCCCTCTGAATCCGTGGCGCACGCGACAACCGCCCGATTTGCTATACTTGCGGCCTCGCTGGTCATGTGGCCCGTTGGTGCCGCACCCGCGGATCCCGTTCTCACGACTACGGGCGAGCGCCGACGTGCGACGTCCCCATGCCCTCCGCACCTGACTCTTCTCATTTACCCCAGCATCCCTCTACCTATCGCTTCGACTCCTACCACCGAACCCCCCGGTCGCTGTTTCGTCGCCACCGTTTGGTCTCTCCTATGCGCCGCCGGTCGCCACCCCTCCAAGCGGAAAACTGTGCGCCGCAGTTCCGGAGGCAAGAACTGCGCCATCACCGCCCGTCTCAAGTCCTATTGCCGCTCCTGTGAACATTCTTGAAGTGCTGGTTAAAGGTGTTCCTGTTCATGCGCATATTGACACTGGTGCTGTCGTGTCCATCATTAGCCGCAACTTGTGCCGCAAACTAAAAAAAGTGACGACGCCGCTTTCTGAAATTTTCCTTCGAACCGCCAAAGCTGGCCCCATTCGACGTCTCGCAGAATGCACCTCTCGCCTGATCATCCAAGGCCTCTCCTACATCATTGATTTCTTCGTTCTTGCCCGCTCCTCTCACGACATCATCCTCGGTTGGGACTTTCTGTCCGCGCATCACGCAATCATCGACTGTGCACGCGCTCAAATTGATTTGTCGCCGCTGTGTGATACTTTTGTGGACGCCTCCCCTGCAACTGCCGCGCGTATTCTCGCCACTGACGACACCGACGTTGCGGCTTTCTCTTCTTTTCTTGTGCCCCATACTTGTGCTGCACTCTCTAACGCTACTGTCCTTTTTTCGCCCTCACCCCTTTGCGCGCACCGCAAATCTCTCATGCTCCCGCATCCTGTTCTCACAATTTCTGGTGGTTGTAGCGCCCTGTACGTTGCGAGCCCGTTGCCTATCTCGACCACTTTATTTTGGGGAGAATTGCTTGGTACGGTTGATGTCATCGATCTCGACGACGCTTCACCTGTTCCGGATCACCCTCCCGCGTATGACATCAATGCCCTCACTCCTCCCGTCGTCGCAACCGAGCAGACCTCACCCGACCGGCTTGCCGATTCCGTCGATGCCGCTCTGCCACCTCTCCAACGCGCCCAGCTTGTCGCCTTGCTTCGGCGCTTCCGCGCGTCCTTCGATTCTCATCAAGACACCTTGGGTGGTGCAACAGCGGTTCGCCACCATATCGACACTGGAACACATCGACCTTTGCACCAACGCCCTTACCGCGTCTCATCCGCTGAGCGCCGCATAATTCATGATCAGGTGAGCGACATGTTACACCGTGGAGTGATCCAGCCCTCTCACAGCCCGTGGGCTTCTCCCGTTGTAATCGTCAAGAAAAAGGACGCTTCCATTAAATTCTGCGTAGACTACCGCCGGCTAAACAAAATTACTCGGAAAGACGTCTACCCCTTGCCTCGTATAGATGATGCGCTTGACTGCCTGCAGGGGGCAGAGTACTTTTCTTCGTTAGATCTGCGCTCTGGATACTGGCTGGTGCCGATGGCCGAAGCTGATCGCCCGAAAACAGCTTTCATCACGCCTGATGGCATGTATGAATTTAATGAGATGCCCTTCGGTCTCTGCAACGCGCCTGCAACTTTCGAGCGCATGATGGACAACATCCTACGCAGGCTGAAATGGCAAACATGCATCTGCTACTTGGACGATGTTGTCTTATTCTTCCCGGATTTTCCGTCTCATCTCCTTCGTCTTGAGAGTGTCCTTCAGTGTCTCAGTGACGCTGGCCTGCAGCTTAATTTGAAGAAGTGGCACTTTGGCGCCCGACAGCTGACTATCTTACTCCACGTCGTGTCCAAGGATGGTGCCTTCCCGGACCCTGCCAAGCTATGAGCAGTTGCTGATTTCCCGAAGCCCACCTCCCAGAAAGAACTTAGAAGCTTTGTTGGACTTTGCTCGTACTTTCGTCGGTTCGGCAAGAATTTTGCTGCAATTATTGCCCCACTGACACAACTTCTCGCCGGCGGCAACGAGTTAAAGGCCTTGTCCACTGCATGCCACGAAGCTTTTGCCATGCTGCGCCATCTTCTCACCTCCCCTCCAATCTTGCGCCATTTCGACCCTTCCGCCCCTACAGAACTCCACACGAACGCCACCGGCATCGGTTTGGGTGCCGTTCTTGCTCAGCGGAAACCTGGCTTCAATGAGTACATCGTTGCTTATGCAAGCCGTGCACTCACAAAAGCGGAGACTAATTATTCTGTCACGGAAAAAGAATGTTTGGTAATTATTTGGGCGATCAGAAAATCTCGCCCTTACTTATAAGGGCGCCCGTTCACTGTCATCAGAGATCACTATGCCTTTTGCTGGCGGTCGTCACTCAAGGATCCTTCCGGCCGCCTCGCTCGTTAGGCTCTCCGATTACATGACTACGACGTTCAGGTCATTTACCACTCCGGACGCAAACACTCCGATGCTGACGCCTTCTCACGCTCTCCTGTGTCCTCTGAACTCGACCAACCCTCTATTTCCAGCCTCACGCCTTCTTTCAATACCATTGATATGGCTTCAGAGCAGCGCAAGGATCCTTGGATAGCTTCTATTGTCGATATCTTAGCCAACCGCTCTGCCAGCCCCCCTTCTAGAGCACTCCATCGTCAATCCCGTCACTTTGTCGTGCGTGACCAGCTGCTGTACCGCCGCAACTACCTACCAGGTGGTCGCAAATGGGTGCTCGTGATTCCCCGGCATCTCCTTTCCGCTATTTGTGGCAGTTATCATGACGACCCGCCATGCGCTCATGCCGGTCTGCTGAAAACTTTTACCCGCCTACGTCTTGGGTATTATTGGCGAGGCATGTACCGTTCTGTCCGTCAGTACATCCGCTCTTGCTTCGAATGTCGGCGGCGCAAGGATCCACCACAGCACTCACCGGCTCCCCTGCAACCTTTACCTTGTCCAGCCCGCCCTTCCGACCGTGTTGGAATCGACCTTTATGGCCCTCTTCCTAGCACTTCTGCTGGGCACCGTTGGATCATTGTCGCCATAGATCATCTACTTCCCCGTTACCAGCTGCAACGGCCTCCGACGTCGCCGCTTTCATACTTCAAAACATCATTCTTCGCCACGGTGCGCCTCAGGAATCGCTCAGCGACCGAGGTCGCGTCTTCTTGCACGGCGTCCTGGAGGCCCTTCTTCGGGAGTGTCAAATCGTCCACCTTACAACTTCATCTTGCCTTCCCCAGATTAACGGCATTACCGAGCTCTTTAACCGGACCCTCGGCGACATACCTCATACCTTAGTTGTGTCCAACAAGTAAAAGTGGACAACGCGTCATCAAATTTTTTACATCTGTGTTCTGGTGTGCCGCAAGGCAGTATAATGGGACCGCTGCTTTTCCTTCTTTATGTAAACGACATAGTCTGTATAAGTAAACTTCCAACTTTTGTCATATATGCAGATGACACCACTCTTTTTCCGATCAGCACATGTGCGAGATCTTGAACAGCAAGCTACAGGTTGTTTGCAGAAATTTCACGAATGGTCTGAGTCCAATTCACTGATCATAAACACAGGAAAAAGCAAAGCTGTACCTTTTAGACCTCGTAATAAGGATCCTGCAGTCTCACAAGTTCATCTAAAAATGGGTTCCTCAGTCATTCAAATAGTTCCTACGGTCAAAAGCCTAGGAGTGCTATTTAATGAAAATTTATCATGGGATGAACACGTTGAAAAAGTAGGCACAAGTTGTCCAAGGCTGCTGGTATGGTGTCCCGCCAGCGATACCTCTTTCCAAAGCATATTAAGCTGATGCTGTACAACGCACTGTTTTCCTCTGTCGCTAACTATTGTATTTTGGTCTGGGGAACAACATCATTTATGAATATCAAACGGTTGCCTTTACTTCAAAATAAAATTGTTCGAAATATTGTTAACGCTTCACGTTTTGAACATGCGGAACCGATCTTTGCGTCGCTTCGCATCACCCCCCTTCCCCAAGTCTTTGAATCTATACTGCTGAGGCGGTATCAAACAAGTATTAGAAAAAATAATCTACTTATGGTGCACCTGTCGAACTTAAAATGTAAAGAACTGATGTATGCCACCCGTACTGGTTTCACATGGTTCGTGCCAAAAACTCGTACAAATTATGGTCGCCAAAAGCTTTCGCACACTCTTCCGTCCTCATTAAATAAGAAATCAAAATTTGTGTGCACTTAGGTACCGTGAGAGTTGTACTTATTACCAACTGAGAGTTGTACTTATTTGTATTTTCTGGTTAACATCCCTGCCTTTCCCTCCTCCTCATTATCTATCTATTTTTTTTCATATTTATGTAATGATCCTGTTATTAACATATATGACACTCAGTATACCATCCTGATGCTGCTGTCAAGTCATTTTAGGGTGCGTCGACCCCAGTCAAGCCTTCTCTCTGGCTTTTTGTCGACGCACCCAACATGCTCAGGATGCTGAATAAATTGAATTGAATTGAGTTGAATGATGGCCAAGTACATTTCATCCGATCACTCGAACTGGGACCGCATTCTATCATTCGTTACCTATGCTTACAGTTCTGCAATGCAAGCAACTACTGATTTTTCCCCGTATTTTCTTCTCTACGGCCGGGAGCCATCTTCAATTGTGGACACCATACTCCCTTACCGCCCAGATTCTTCCGAATTTACAATCGTCTCTCAAGCCGCTGCGCATGCCGAAGAATGCCGTCAACTCGCTCGTTCCTTTACTGACCACGATCAGTACCGTCATAAAAGTGTCCGCGCCACTTCTACCTGCCTGCCGCCGGCTTTCCTTCCTGACTCCTTAGTTTGGCTTTTGGTGCCCTCCTCCAGCCCGGGCCTGTCGACACAACTGCTAAGCAAATACCACGGCCCCTATCGCGTAGTTCAGTAGACATCTCCAGTTAACTACCTCCTCGAGCCCCTAAAGCCTTCGCCTGATCATCGACGCCGCGGCCGCGAAATCGTCCACTTCGACCGCCTGAAACCCTACTACGACCCCGCTATCATCTCTTACCCTTAGGCCGCCAGGATGGCGCCTTTTCACCCCGGGAGTATTGTAAGACATACAATTGGGGTTTGCTGCCCCAGCGGCCGGTGCCGCAGAAGGAGAGAAAGCTGAAGAAGCTGACGCAGTTCAGTTTGCGAAGACGAAGCTGACGCTCTACGCTGTGTCAACAAAGATTTTGCCTGTCCACATTTCTTGCGCGTCTGATTTACGTCTTTACACTGTATAAATGACGCGATACGTTTTCAGCTTTTTTTTTTTGGTCATGCCCTGAAAAGCAACGGCAGTAGTCGAAAACGAACTTTCAAGGTTGGCGTTCAAGGACAATGCAACGTACTATACTGATGTGTGCTTTTTAATAACCAGCCGTGGGAAGCCGTCGTGCCCAAAACATACAATGGAGAAAGGCAAGGAGCAAGACGACAAAACAATACGTTTATCACTCTCTGAACGCCTTGCAGTTCCAGCCATGACGCGCAACGAGCGGCAACACCTCTTTCGTGCACCTGTGAGCCAGACGGCACCTGCCCACAATGAAAAAGAGAATTCCGGAGGCGCCAGCAGCACACGTACCGGTGAAGACATTCCTGACTCAATGGGCTCCGACTCTATTGGACCAACAAGCCTTGGTGACAGCCCAGGCCGCCGCGGACGCCACCGGAGTCCTGGACTAAGGACTCCTCCTAGTGATTGTGAGGGCCGGGTCCTTGAGGCCCGGTCCAAGCAATACCTCTTTGTAAATAGGCACAAATAAATCTTTTACAGCACCACCACCGACGGAAACGTACCCGAACAAAAGTTCTGAAGTGACCTCCACGGGCGAAACGGCGCAATTGCAGTAGAGACCAACTTTAATTAACCTGTCTATTGCTAGCAGCAGGTACGTTATCGTTGCAAACTTCCTAAGTTCATTCTTTTGCCCTTGCTACGTTTGCCATGTCTTGGAATCCACTCTATTTGCTTATTAAGTGACAATCGCTAATCCCGCCTTCACAAAACGAGGTTTTCTCGTGTCCATTTTGTCCTATTGTTTCATTCCTATTGTCCATTTCGTCCTAGCGTTTGCTCTTTTAGCCACACTGTTCTCTTCCTATCTCTTAAATCTGCATGTATCACTTACTTCGGTGCATTGCCATCAACTTAAGTTGAACACTTTCTGTTATCTTTCACATTTCTGCCCCACAGGTGAACACCGGTAAGGTACAGTGGTTATAACTGCTTTCTTGAACGACTACTGGTAAAGTACTGCCGGGGTGCCTCAGTGTGTGTGATGCTCGGCTGCTGACCTGAAAAAGCGGGTTCGATCTCAGCCTCGGTGTCCGCATTTCGATTTAGACGAAATGCTTCAGGCCTGTGCACTGTGCGATGTCAGGGCACTTCAAAATACCTCAGGTGGTCGACATTATCCGGAACAATACGCTATGGCACCCCTCATTGCCTTAGACTTTTTGGAACGTTTAACCCCATACGGCCACAAAAAACTAATAATGGTAAACTAAAATTCATTTTCTCAGAGTGTCTGCCGAATGCACTGCACTCCATTCTCATTTTCATCGTTATTTCACTATCGCAACTCCAGATCAGCGAGCACTAGTTGCCCTTAGTAGTACTTCGAAGACAGCTCTCTATCGCCAACTGGTACTTATTTCCAATACTGTTAACATTACTCCAGCTTCCTGCATTTTAATTTTTAGACCCATCGTTCTGCAGTGCATGCCTCGGTCATTTATCGTGCTTTAAAAGTTTATAATTGAGTTTCCTGGCTAGGTGATATTATTAGACGGTCATTTTAGTGCGCTATTCTCTAATATCTCAAATCTCAATGCTTCCTAACTGAAATTTTCTGAATACCTCCCGTACATATGGGATAAAAAGTACTGGAGAGACTCTGTATCACCGCATTACACCATTCCTTAGAGGGATTCTATGACTATTTTTATGGAAAGCATTTACGGCTGTGTTGTCCAAATAAATATTTTACTGTATCTTTACAACCTGCCTCATTAATGCCTGCGTGACTGCAGCGCGTTCGTCTGAATCAAATTCTTTCATGTGTCTAAGAACGAAAATAGGAGTTGTATTTTTAGCTTAGCCAAATAAGGATTAAAGACGGCTTCATTAAATTTCTGGTATCCAGTCATTGCGCAGGGCGGGATAGTCCCTGAAACGCGGGTCTTCAAATTATATTAAGAACTTTCTAAATATTGCTCTTTAAGGTGTCCATGAAGCACAAATTGACCTGTACACTTGACCTTTTAATGAGCAGAGTATAAAAGAACTACCTCTTTTATTTCTTTTCCTTTTATTCATTTCGAGAATTATCCTGAAATTCTTTCGCGAGCACAATGCAAAGGTAGGACCTATTTTCGTTACTTCCGGTTTGATTTCCGCAAAGATTGAAAAATGAAGGCCAACACTTAATATTTTGAGTCATGATTGAGCTGGAAAAATCGTAAACTATTGATATTACTTAAAACTTCGGATATCAAACATGCTCACGCAAGCATTTTTCCTAATCGGGCTCTGCTCATCGGAATCTGCTGATGCAGGAGTTATGAAAGGAAACAAAAAAAACAACTGTGCTACAATGAACTGCTGCCAAAAATTAGAAATTATTTGGAAGTCGGTTCAAATTAAATCTTGTTTCATTAGCGCCATTTTGGCAGTCCTACCTGCCCGGTCTTTTAGGCAGGCAATAGATGTCCAGCTTTCTGGGGCAAAAATTTAGAAAACTGAATTGTAAGACACTTTATTGAAATACTGAAGGTAATGATCCATTATTCTGATATGTAGAAAAGCCTTTCTTTTAAAATGTTTCCATCGACCACATCGAGCAGTTAAAACTTCCATAGAAAACCGACATGTAACGCTTTTGACGATAGCAAGAACGTGAATAGGAAAAGATTAGAAGACTGCAGTCCGGTTAGTTGCGGATATGTTGATTATTATAGTGAAAACTCCCATTATCAGAAAAATTGCGTGCATAAACTGTTTCCCGCTCAAAAGTGCTATTGTCCAGAATTTCTGGGTATGAGGAATGTACCTGGCTTTGGAAACAGGAAGTGCTCATGCATTGAGTACAGCGAGTTGCATACAAAATCACAGCACACGGATAATGGTCGTGACGCCGACAATGCAAGCTCAGAATTTTCTGAGTAACAGGACCTTTACGCTATTGCGTAAAATTACTTTTCTCTCCTGTTCTCATACCACGCTAAGAACCATTCCAAGCTACGGTAGGAATACAGCAAAATATGTCTTGGAATAAGAAATCAATCTTATGGTTGGTATTCATCTCTCTAAAAACTCCGTATACACCAACACCCTGTTTACAAACTGAGGGTGAGTTCGTGGCAGGCCTACTCTCTTGGATATCGGTGGCCGAATTGTCCAACATATAAAAATTAGAGATGCGTGCACTCGCGTGCCCCGGCCAGAAAGAGTAAACAAATAAACAGAATAAAATGCAGACAGGACAGGAGACTTCCGTCATCTGGAACCATTTCGGCAGCCCGAGTCAAGGTAGAATCAGCGGCGCCGTGAGCGTAACTACACACACGTGCACTGTGCTTGAAAACACCCACAAAATAACAAAAAAGTGGAAAAACATCCTAGTTAGGGCAAGTGTCGTGTGGGAGGTAAATGTGAATAGCGTGAGCACTTAGGCAAGGGTTCTTCAATTGCACCCTGTTGGCAAGGTAATCGAACTGTGAAGATAGATGCGGGATGGTGTGGGGAATGAAGAAATTTGTGTGAGCTTGAAAAAGATGTCGCTGGCAAGAAACGACTGAGGTATGTCAAGCTCGCTCTCGTAATGTCAGCAACTGCCCTGCAAGGGGCGGATGGAGGACAATACACCTGGACTTTCATTAATGCCGTGAGGAATTGTTTCAAATTTGTAAACGCAATACGTCTCGCGTTGTTCTCTTTCCCGTGTGTTGCGGAACCAACCCTGTAGGACTGTTAACTGAATTGCATCCAATGGGTGGCTTCGCTCATTAATGTGTTTTGACAAGGGAAGGTTGGGTAGGGATACGATATGCGCGCGGTGGTTATTAAAGCGAATTCGTAGAGGGTTGAGGGTCTGTCCAATGTACTGCATACTCACACACTGCATTATAGGAGGTATATCACATTGCAGGAATCACAATCAAAGTTGCCATTAATTTTCCATTTGAAGCCTGAAGCTGTGCTTACTGCACAGCTTGATGTTTGCATGTGTTTGCAGACCTGGCACCTACTTTTTCCACAAAGCCGGCACCCCTAAGCAGGCTAGTTATTTGTTTTTGAGTGTACTAGAATATTTTTAATTTTTTTGGTCGTCTGTAGACCGCGTGAGGGCGAGCATTGAAAATTTTGTTGAGGCGCTCGCTTTGTTCGAGAATGTTGAAACGTTTTCTGAGAATTTTTTTTAGGTTAGGCGGGTTCCTGGTGAAGGTAAGTACGAGATTTGCCCGGTGGTCTGTTTCCTTGTTGTAGCAACGTCCCTCCAGTTTTTGCTCCCGGTTGAGTTTAGATGCCTTTTCAATGGCATCGTCGACAATGGTGGGGAGGTATCGTTGCTTAATGAGGACTTCTCGCATGCGTTTGGAATTTTTTACCAAGTCCTCGTCTAGAGAACATATTCTTTTAAATCGTTGTGCCTGAGAGTATGGGATGCTTGTTTTAGATTGACGAGGATGGCAGCTTTGGAAGTGTAGGTATTGTAGGCGGTCCGTCGGTTTTCTATATACACCGGTGGTAAGTGAGCCTTCGTTTACCGAAATCTCAACATCTAGAAAGTGAATTGTGGTGTTGGAGTACGTGTAAGTGAAAGCTGTGTTGGGGGGGACGAGGTTGAAGTTTTCAATAAAACGTATGAGTTCTTGCTCTGTGTCAGTTCATATTAAAAAGATATCATCCAAGTAGCGTTTGTAGAGGGTGGGCTTAATGGGGCAATCTTTCAGAAATTTGGATTCAATACTATGCATGAAGATATTGGCGTAGGTGGGTGCCATCCTTGTACCTATGGCTGTGCCATTAATGTGCATATAGTGTTCATTGTTAAATTCGAAGCTGTCATATTGGAGAACGATTTTTGCCAGTATTTCTAAAACACGTGGGGTAGGTGATTCCTCCTTTCTGCTTTATTCATACGCTTCGATCACAGATTTATTGCCATCGGAATGAGGAATGTTTGTGTAGAGAGAAACTACATCTAGTGTTGCCAGGAAGGCTCCTTCCGGGAGTTTGAGACCTGCTATTGTGCGAAGGAAATGATTTGTGTCGCGTATGTATGATGCGTGTGTTGTTGGAATATGTCTAATTAGTGTGTCAATGTAACTGGAAATTGGTTCTGCAATCGTGCCGATGCCGGATACTATTGGGCGGCCAGGACTATTCTTTTTGTGGATTTTCGGTAACATGTAGAATCGGCCACGCGACGGGTGTGGTGCGGTGAAAGATTTAGATAACCGTAGGGATATGTCCCCATTCTTTGCAAGTTGACCCAGGGTCTCCGCTACAAAACGTTGGTATTGCGGAGTTGGGTCTGCTTCAAGACGTTGATAGAAACTAATGTTAGAGAGTGGTCTCAAGCTTTCATCAGTGTATTTTACGATGTCCATGACAACTATACCACCTTCCTTATCCGCTGGCTTTATGATTATATCTGTACTTCTGCTCAGAGCCTTCATTGCATCCCGTTCGTTTTTAGACAAGTTCTGCCTCCCTGGAGTGTGGTTCTTGTAGGCGTAAATGTCTTTCTGGACGGCGTTAATGTACATGTCCAAGTGTTTGTCCCTTCCTATATTAGGAGTCCAGTGGTGGTTAGTAACGACGAGTTCTCTGCTATACGCTGTAACCCGCGCCCGATCAAAGAAGTATTCCCGGAGTCTCAACATTCGTGCAAAGTTGTCCAAATCTTTTAACATCGAGAATTTGCTGTATTTACTGGTGGTAGGGCAGAATGTAAGGCCTCGAGAAAGGATGGATCTTACATCTGTCGTTAAGGCCCTGGTTGATAGATTAATAATATTATGCTGGAAAGCAAAGTCGGCGTTTGGATCCGCAGGATTATTATTAGTACATGCTGTCATTTCAGATAGTTCTACGCGTGTTTTTTGAACTTTTGATGTTTGTGTCGTTCTACTGGATTTGTTTTCAGAGTTTATTATAATAGTGGGGTTAATATTTGTAGCTGCCTCCGTTCTTGATTCTTTTTCGCTTGTTATTGAATTTGACCATGCATGCGTGGTGTGGAACCCTGTCTGGAATTATTTTTTGCGTTTGGTCTCGCGTACCTCAGTCGCTCTGTTTTCCTCAAAGAACAAAAGCTCTGCGGCCTCCGGCGCGGTAAGGGTAATTTGTTGATGAGCACGACTCTCTTCCATTCTCAGAGCCACCAACGCCTTCTCAAAGTGGTCAATGGTAACTACAAGCAAATTTAAAGAGGCAGATTGTAGTATACGATTCCAATTAGCCTTCTCCTCTTCACACAGGTCACCCATTGATGGTGTTAGTGACACTTGTAAACCTTTTGGTACGATTTTTGATTCAAGATAGGCATTTAGGCTATGAATGTGTAGTTCATGCCTAATTCGTTTATCCACAATTTTTCTTAATTTTAAAAATTTGGAGTTATTTGAGGAAGGCTGTCGGTTGGATGAGCGAGAGAGAGTCGGCGTACTCACGCGGCTTGAATGTCACTGTTGACGAACCCGTTGTGCCGAACCGCAGCGCTTTCGAAGATCGTAGCGTGATAGAGGGGTGCTAGGAAGTTCTTTCCGGCTGGATATCGTATCAACCTGGCCCTCCACCGTGGAAGTGAGCTGACGCTGCGCCGCACTAGAATGGCCTGATGCTCCGCCTGGGCTTGCTAGAGTACCAAAAAACATTAAAAATATTCTAGTACACTCAAAAAAAAATAACCAGCTGGTTTTGGGGTGCCGGCCCTGTGGAAAAAGTATATGCCTGGTCTGCAAACACATACAAACATCAAGCTGTGCAGTAAGCACAGCTTCAGGCTTTAAATGGGAAATTAATGGCAACTTTGATTGTGATTCCTGCAACATAATATACCTACTAGAATGCAGTGTGTGCAGTATGAAGTGCATTGGACAGACCGTCAACCCTCTACGAATTCGCTTTAATGACCACCGCGCGCATATCTTATCCCTACCCAACCTTCCCTTGTCAAAACACATTAATGAGCGAAACCACCCATTTGATGCAATTAAATTAACAGTCCTACAGGGTGGGTTCCACAACACCCGGGAAAGAGAACAACGCGAGTCGTACTTCATTTACAAATTTGAAACAATTCTTCACGGCATTAATCAAAGTCCAGGTGTATTGTCCTCCATCCGCCCCTTGCAGGGCCGCTGCTGACATTACGAGAGCCAGCTTGACATACCTCGGTCGTTTCTTGCCAGCGACATCTTTTTCAAGCTCACACAAATTTCTTCATTCCCCACTCCATCCCGCCCCTATCATCCCAGTTCGATTACCTTGCCGACAGGGTGCAATTGAAGAACCCTTGCCTAAGTGCTCACGCCATTCACATTTACCTGCCACACGACACTTGCCCGAACTCGGATGTTTTTCCACTTTTTTTTCTTTTGTGGGTGTTTTCAGGCACAGTGAACGTGTGTGTAGTTAAGCTCACGGCGCCGCTGATTCTACCTTGACTCGGGCTGCCGAAATGGTTGCAGATGACGGAAGTCTCCTGTCCTGTCTGCATTTTCTACTGTTTATTTGTTTACTCTTTCTGGCCAAGGCACGCGAGTGCACGCATCTCTAATTTTTGGATGTTGGACAATTCCGCCACCGTCTGTTTCGGTACACCTTACTCGCTTAAAGGCTCCCGCCATTGTCATTTAGCTGCCACACGACACTGGCACGAGCTCGGATGTTTTGCTATTGTGTGTCTGGGTGTTTTCATGCACAGTGCACGTGTGTCTAGTTAAGCTCACGGCGCCGCTGATTCGGCCTTGGCTCTGGCTTCTGAAGTGCTTCCAGATGACGGAAGCTCCGGCCCTGTCTGCATTTTATTCTGTTTATTTGTTTACTCTTTCTGGCCGGGGCACGCGAGTGCACGCATCTCTAATTTTTATATGTTGGACAATTCGGCCACCGATATCCAAGAGAGTAGGCCTGCCACGAACTCACCCTCAGTTTGTCGTCGTTCTCCAGGCCTGGTAGACCCGGTGGGGTCGTTTTTCTGTACTCACGTGTCTTCTCTGCGCTGGAGCGCTCCCTCGACAAGCATACTTGGTATCTCAGTCCCAGCTCGTACGCCAGACCGAAAGAACATCAGTGTCGACGGTGGGCAGCCTGTGTTAAAAATCTATTCATCTGTCCATCTCCTTTTTTTTGGGAAAAGCAGCTCTGGGCCCTGCATCCGTCCCCTGCTCTTCTCTCTCGCGATAATCTCCGGAAGCCGTGAGCTTTTGCATTCATGAAGAGATTTCCGCGGCGAACGTTTTGTGCCGACTACTCAGAAAGGCACAAACAGAGAATTGAAAAAGGACGTAATTTTCGCTGTGCAAAGACACTCAATGTCGCTGCTCTCAAAAGAGTCCTACTTCCCGAAGAAGCTCTCCGAGTACGAGAAAGTGACTTCATCTGTCAGAATTGTTACCGTCTGTTCAAGGAAGACATAGATAATATGCAGCCAGAGTCAACCGAAACATTAGAAGAATTCCGCCCTGGGGAAGAAATCGTAGAAAATTTAAATTCAAGTGTCAGCCTTACCTCCGAAATCTCGCCCCTAAAGCCACCGAGCGCTCTAAAAAAACGCCTCAGACTTTCCTATGCAAAGCGAAAGCAGGAATAGGTGGCAAGAGCTATGGTGACGAAAATCCGATCGGGGATACAGGCACCATACAATGTCCCAGAGACTTCGCGTGCGTCAGAAGAAAAGTGAGCGCAATGCAGCAGCTGGGAAGACAACCTACATGTGCCTAAAATAGGTGTACGTCCTTTCAAGAGCGTTGCCAGCTGCTGACACTGCTACCACGCAACCTAACCGTGAAATATGTGCAGGAAGTTATTCTATAGGCAACGAGGTACGTTATCCAAAAATCGAATAAGATGGTGGATGAAGAAGGCGTATGGTCAACACAGGAGAGATATACAAGATGTAAACTACAACAGGAAGACATCACTACAGTTTTAGAATATCACACCATGGATGAACTCGATTGATCTAGACAGACTCCGAACAAGAAGGACGTTGTGAGAATCGAAAAGGAGGGAGAGAAAGAATGGATACCTAAACGCTTCATGACGCGGTCCTTGCGAGAAGCATTCCGCCTCTACAAGCAAGCTCACCCTGCCTCCCAGGTTGGCCTCACAAAATTCATATCCTTGCGTCCTAAGTGGGTGAAATGCTCGCCACAGTGGCAAGTGTGTGTGTGTGTGTGCTGTGAAAACTTTCAGTTGTGCCTCGTGGGACTGCAGAACGCGTCCGGAAGGTCGCCTTCTCCCGAAGATATGCAGAGCCTCTGCGTATGCCAAGAACCTACTGCGTCGTGTTTCCTTAGGAATTGTGAGCACTGTCCACAAGATGGCATTTTCACTTCGGAAAATTTTGAAATGAGCAGCAAGGACGAGGTGTTGATTGCTTCATGGGAATACGGTGAGCTCGTTAAAAAAACTCTGACCGCTTCATCATTTATGAGAGAATTTCTAAGAATGACCATGAAATGGATTCCCCACAACTATATTAGATCTGTGCAAGCAAGAGCAATACATGAAGAAAAACACAGCTGCAAGAGAGGTGCAATTGTTTTGCATTTTGATTTCGCCGAAAACTGGACAGTTGTGCTTCCAGACGCAGTACAAGCGTACCATTGGCAGAAAAAGCAGGTGACCGTGTTTACCTGCGTTGCCACGTCAAGAAAATCGACTCGGAACTACGCCGTTATTTCCGACGATATGTCTCATGATTCAGCTCATGCATGCTTGGCTCTGTCAAAAAATCAAAGCACACCTCGAAGACAACGCGCCAATCTACACCAGCGATCTTGGAGAAGTCGGCGATAAAACGGCTGTAGTAGGCGCACAAACCCAAGCAGCACTTGAGCGTTTTCTTTGTAGTAGGGCGAAGAAACTCGGCTACGTAGGCAGTTTTTGGGATCCGGTCTTACGCCGTCGGCGCTCACAGCATGACCGAGAATCTTGAGCTGTTGTAACAAAAGTGGCATTTCTCGGGTTTAAGTAAGTCGGCCAACCGCAGTGCATCCAACACGGTCCGAAGGCGTTCAAGGTGTTGACCGAAGGTTTCTGAAAACACCGCCACGTCATCTAGGTAACTAAACAGGTTTGCCATTTGAGGGAAACCTCGACAATATCCATCATGCGCTGAAACATCGCCGGCGCAGAGCAAAGGCCAAAGGGCAACACCTTAAATTCATATAGGTCGTCGGGTGTGGTGAAGGCAGTTTTTTCGCGGTCACGCTCATCAACTTCAATATGCTACTATCCGCTGTTTAGGCTGATCGATAAAAAAATACTCGGCTCGGTGAAGCCTGCCGAGGGAGTTGTCGATGCGGGGTAGCGAGTAGACTTCCTTCTTTTGTTATCGCATTCATCTTATGATAATCAACGCAAAATTGCAGAGAGGATAGTGGCAGATGGATAGTGGCCCTAAAGAGTGGGTAGTGGCAGATTGAGGTTGATGAGCGTGACCGCGAAAAAAATGCCTTCCTCACATCCGACGCGCCTATATGAATTTAAGATGTTGCCCTTTGGCCTTTGCTCTGCGCCGGCGATGTTCCGCGCATGATGGATATTGTCCAGGCTGGCCTCAAATGGCAAACCTGTTTAGTTCCCCATCTTGTTCTTAACCAGCACAACGGGCGACGACCACGGGCTCTTAGAGGGTTGAATAATGTCATCTGTAAGCAACTCCTTCACCTACGTTTTGGTGGCGTCGAGTTCCATCAAGGAAATGCGGTACGGCTGCTGTCGTATGGGGCTAGCGTCATCGAAAGTGACGATCCGATGCTTCGTGATCGTCGTTTCCCGCACTTGCGAGGAAGATGCGAAGCAGATTTTGTATTGGGGCAGTAGGGCGCGGAGGTCGCGCTGTTGAGCCGCTGAGAGACCGGATCTAATATAAAAGCGATCCAGGGGCGTGTCCGGGCGTCCCATTTCCTCGAACGCAAAGCACTCAGTGACATCGGCCAACTGGTTGGCCCACGCGACGGCAGCAGCTCTGAAAAGGTGAAAAGGTTTCTTCATAAAATTAGTAATTAGGAGTTTCGACTGACCGTTTCAGAGGTGGATTAGGCTTTGGGCAGAGCAAATCCCGTGTGCAAGCAGCAAGGAAGGATCTGCCTCGGCGAATGCAGGTCCATCACGTAGCCCATCATCGCATTCAACGCTTGCAAAACACTGGTGCACGGCGAGATCAAAACACTTTCAGTAGAAATACGAAGCGCGGAGATGCGTTGATGAACGTCGGAGGTGTCGTCGCCTTTCACTGTAGAAAAGGTAACGGTTCTGTGTCGCAGGTAAATGATAGCACCATTCTCACGGGGAAATCTATGCCCAAAATTAGGTCACGAGAACAGTCGCGGAGCACCAGGCAGCTAACTATAAACGTCGAGTCGGTGATCTGGACCCTAGCCGTGCACTGTCAAAGTGGATTAATGATATGGCACCCCCGCTTTCCTGATCTGCAGGTCAGAGCAAGGAGTTGTAACTTTATTTAGAAGCGCTGCCAATTTTCCACTGAGAATTGAGAACTCCACTCCTGTGTCCACCAACGCGCTAATGCTGTGACCGTCGAGAAGCACGGATATTTCGAGGGAGAAGCGGTCCTTTAGTTCAGGTGCTGTCGTGGACGTCGTCAATGCTCTGTCATCGGATGTCTGCGTCGTCTGCGCCGTCAGGGGGTTTTACAGCGTCGATATCCAGCGACCACGCCCCGAGAAGAGTTCTCCTGGCGAGGGCTGGATGAGCGGTCTGCCGTCGCTCGCAAAGAGGTCTGCGCATTCGGTGAAAACTATAATCAGCGAGGTGGGGGTGATCGGGACTGACGGCGCGCCATAGACCGCAGCGGTTGTTGGGTTACGTACTATTCGATCTCATGGGGCCGTTGGTCTAATCGGGGCTATGGCGCATCAGAGGAAAACCCTGCAGGGCAAGCTCTCGATATGCGCACCGTCGGAACAGGTGACCGGGCTCCCCACATTGGAAGCACAAACCCCGGCGGCAAGGTCCACGCCAGACGTCCGTTCTGCGCAGGGATCGTCGATCACTCGGGTTGTGCTGCACTGGCAGCACGGAGGGTAGCAGGTCTTCGCGATGGGTTGGAACAACTACCGCTGGATTTGGGGCAGGGTGTCGCAGAGCGTCAGCGTATGTCGGGCGGCTGTAGTCTGTCTGCATGGGCGGTGGAAATGCCGGTGGATTTGAGGCAGGACGTCGCAGAGCTTCCGCTTATGTCGGGCGGCAGTAGTCTGTCTGGATTGGATGTAGTTCGCCTCGTAGTAATGGAGGCCTGATAGCTTGCTGCACCTCTATGCGGATATCGCTCAAAAGTGAGCTGGCCGCTTACTGCGACGTAACACAAATCTTCTCTAGCTCGCAACGGACGACAGCGCGGATCATGTCGCAGAGAAAGCCGGTATTGCTTTTGAAAGCCGGGAGGGACTCCGTAACAGAAACAGCAAGAACTTGCCGGTTGTACGCGGTGGAACGCTGCCGGAGGACCTGCTCCATCGTAACAGCCTCCGCTAGAAACTCGGCAACACTGCTTGGGAGGCTGCGCACGAAGCTGGCGAAAAGCTGTTCTTCAACACCGCGCATTAGGTGGCGCAATTTTTGGTTTCCAACGTGGCTGGGCCAGTCCGTCGGATGAGCCACGTCATTTATTCGACATACATGGTAACTGTTTCTTTGAGCATTTGCATGCGTGACTGCAGAGCGTCCGCTCCCGACGATCAGCGCAGACGTACGCGGCAAGCAGTTTACGTCGGAATTCAGGCCATGATGAAAGAGGGTAATTCAGGAGAGCGCGTTTTTTGGATGAGTCGGTCGTACATACTTAAAGAATTCAGGTGATGTGGTTTCTTTCCTACAGGGTTCCTCATCTTTAGGTTACGTTGTCTCTTTTGACATAGAAAACCTGTTCTTTTCTATACCGCACGATGACCTATTTTGTGCAGTTAGGTCTTGCATCGACGAAAAGGGTGTAGTAGATTTTCAGAATACTAGTGGCCTAACCGTGGACAATTTCTTGAAGCTACTAGAATTTTATCTTGAGTCCACTTTTGTAACTTTTGACAACCATTTTCATGTTCAACGTCAGGGCATTTGCATCGGGTCTTGTGTGGCACCGGTACTGGCTAACATTTTTTTGGCCAGCATTGATCGTGATATGGTGTGTTATTTGGACGACAAGATAGTTCTGAGAGTTTTTAGATACGTGGACGATTATTTGGTGATTTTTAGGAAGCAACCCGGTTTGACGCACACGGTTACCGTGCAAGAGACCTTATCTGCCTTTAAACGACACGGGAGGGGTCTAACCTTCACCCACGAATTACCTGAACAAGATAGATTGCAGTTTTTAGATATTAACATCACTTTAACACCAGATCACACGTGTTTGATATACTCACCACGAGCCCGGAAAGACCTGTTGCCATTTCAGTCTGCTCATTCTAAGACGGTTAAACGCGCCATTGTTATGCTGTGCCTGAAGGAAGCCCTGCAGAAATCATGTGTTCACCTGGTTAAGGACAGCCTCAACAATCAGATTGGCAGGTTACAGAAAGCTGGGTTTCCCGTTTCCGTTGTGGTTTCTGTGGCAGAGAAGCTTCTGCAAAGCTTGAAACATAGAACACCTCAAGAAGGTGGCGGTCAACCGAAGACCAGACCGGCGGTTGTCCCCTATATTCATAGGGTGTCCCACAACCTAAAGAATGTAGCCAATCGCTACGGTGTGCCGGTGGTATTTTCTGCCCCGCGCAAGTTGGCCTCTTTGTGCCCCCGGATTGGCTCCGGAGAGGAATGCGTGCGAGACTGCACGAAACGTCACGCCACCCAGTTTGTCAGGTGTTCTGTCGGGGCTGTGTATGAAATTCCCCTGACATGTGGAAAAGTTTACATCGGCCAGACGGGCCGTTGTATAAATGAACGACTAAGGGAACATAAGCTTTCTATGGTTAACGGAAAAGGGTCAAATTTGCCCTTACATTGCGGCGCATGCCCTTTGGCTACGCCTGATAAAGCATGCCAGCCTTTGCTGGCTAGAACAAAAATCTTAAGGCGCAGTCGTAACCAGGTGGCACGTGAACTCGCAGAGGTTTTTTTCATTGATAAGTCAGGTGATGAATGCGTAAGCGATTCTAGTATCAATTTGTATAAGAAAGAGAAAACGTTCCTGGCATGTGCGCTTAGGCAATGATTGAATAAGAATCTAGGTATATATATATTTGTGTTCTTTCTGAATAAAATCAGTCGCGATTGCGCCCGTCCTTGTCTTTTCTCGTCCGTGTCTTTTTTTAGCGCAATTCCCTTCTTTAAGTATGAAAGAGGGTCCTCACGGTTTTCGTACCACGCATGAGCACCGCCCTCCAAGCTGAAGAAAACGTTCCTAACCTTAGCGACGTCATCCGATTGGTTAAATGCGGCGACATGTTCAAACTGGAGGAGCCAATCTTCCACGTCCTCCAGCTGGGTCCCGTGAAAAAACTTTGGTAGCCGTGGGTTCTGCAGGGTGTAGTACGCGGCGCATTGCATGAGTGGTTGAGGGGTAGGCGCCGAGGTAGAGTCCAATGGCTTGTGCTCATGAGGCAGTCGGCCAGGCGCCGAGGTAGTCTCCAATAGCCCATTCTCAGGGGGCAGTCAGATTTTGGCGGCTGACCTGGTCTGCTGGCATGTCGGCAGGGAGAGGTCTGGGGTCCTCGTTGTTAGGAGGGGTATGCGAAGTATTTCAGGGCGACTTACTCAGCGCACTCCACCACAAAATGTTACAAATAGGTTCAGGAACAAAAGGGCAAGGCACACACCGCAATCAGCAAAGCAGTGTATTTGTTGTTGTTGTCCTCATGATATGGCACATGCCCACATAGAGGGATTGGAAGATTCAAATGTCTGGTAATGAGCGGTAACACAAAACATAGCAGATGCGGTACATCTTGCAATAGACCTGACGGCGAGTGCACGCTTATAGATGAAACAGCTCAAGCCGGCGGTGCCGCGCATGTTATGAGGCGAGTGCACTCGTGCGATTAAGCCACTGTAAGTCGTTAAAACGCTCCGCTAAGAGCGCCACTGTAGTGCAGCCCGCTCCTGGATTTTGTGTCTTTTCTTTCGAACTTCCGTCGTTCAACACGGCAAAGCGTGCTTGTCAGGGAGTTACTTGAGCATAGCACTGTAAGAGACGCCGATTAAACACGCTTTAAGAGATTACCTGTGTCTCATTTCCAATTTACAAAATAGTAATACTAGTGGTAGATAATAAACCACTGGAAATTTTTTAACTGCGGGAGTCAATTTCTCACACGTTATAGGCTACAGTAAAAACCAAAAGTATCGTTTTTATTTTTCTCGCGTGAAGAAAACCTGAATATAACAGACACCCTAATGAGCAAAAAAGTACTCAGTATTTTTTAAGCCAAAATCAAGTCCGGCTCCATACCTGTCGCTGGAAGAACACCACATGTGTACTTAATCCTCCAATAATGAATGAAATGTCCCGCACATCCCCTGTACATAAAAACCGAACCAGGCCCGGGTCCAGCCGGGGCTAGCAACTTCAAGCCGGGGCCCGGCCCAGGCACGGTGAAAGACCTCATTTTACGGCCCCGCCTGGCCTGAGCCCGAGCAGTGCTCTAAAGGGCCTGTGACACTAGCCCGACACGACGCCGACGCAGACCCGACAACGACACCGATGATCGGCCGACCGTGTCGGCAGACCAAGGTGTCACACAAGGCCGACGACGACACCAACGCGTCCGACGACCAGATGTCTTCGTAGAGTGACATGCATTGACGCCCTCGACGCCGACAAAACCAGTCTGCCGACCGTGTCGTCGCGAGATCGGTCGCCGAGCTAAAACATTCACCAGACACGAACACGATTCCGCTATAGTAATGTTGGTTTACGTTCATAACAAACTCTGGGATAGATTAATGTCCAAAAAGGTATCATATCTTAGCATCGTTGGCCAATGCCAAGGTGCTGGTCGAGCTGATAACTACGACGCAAGCAAATTTCATCCTATAGCCGCTTACTGCTTCTGCCCAGTGCGGCTCGCCTGGCGTCTGCTAGATCCGCTGCTGAAGGCGTCGCGGAAATCGAGCATAATTTTATTTTGTTATGGGACGGGTTGGCAGTAAAGGGGTGACTCGAGAGGTTCCTTTATTAGGGCGCTCGTTTATTCCGCAGCGCCCTGAGATTCGGCATCGATGTGAAACCAGCTGGGCTTAGCAACGACCAGGGCAGCCGGGAAGCAGCGCAGTTCGTCGCCCTGGCGCTCATGCAGGCAGCGTCGTTGTCGAAAGCATGGCTGTTGCGCAGGCATGCTGTCGTTGCTCGAATATAGCAGGCGGCCTTTCTGATAGCATGGCTGTTTTGTCTTTTTTCGTGCGAACGTGAAGTAAACCGAGCCTGCTCGCCGGCAGGCCAGACTGGATCCCGTCCGCCGCGGTAATAAAAATGAGCTTAAGAATTTTTTTGACGCAAATCATAAACGCTGATACAGAGAAATGTGACAAATGCATCATTTTGGGGGATCGTTCATCAACACTGAGTGGCTGGTAAAAGCAACAACTTTGATACGAGCAAAATTTCTCGCCAGAATCGCCTCGCAAGCTGCCGCTGGCCCGCCGTTGCGGTCCGGCTCGCCTGGCGCTCGTAGCCGTACGCTAGCTCCGCTGCCGAAGGTGTCGCGGAAATTGACCATAATTTTAGTTTATGGTGAGATTATACTGTTAACAGCAAATCGATATTAACAGATAAAATAGTGCAGGGTACGTGGGAAGCGGCGTCCGCTGCGGTTTCGATGCGACGACAGGGCAGCCCGGCGCAGCGCAGTTCGTCGCCTGGCGCGACCGCGGGCGGCGCCGTTGCCGAAAGCTCGCTACTAGCGCAAGCATGGTTTGTCTCTGCTCGCGTATAGCAGGCGGTCTTTCTGATAATATGCCTATTTTGTTTTTTTCTGGTTCGGACCTCAACAACAAGCAAAATAGTAATCAGACCGCCTCGGGTGGCAAAGCGTACGTTTAGAGATCGAGTGCTTGAGTCGAGCGGCGCAGCGACACTTGCTGCTCGGAGAGTCCCTGCTTGCAGCGGGGCTGCAATTCGCAAGCACCGACCGGTGCAGCGCGCCGGCCGAGTTTTCGCACATGGGTCGCCTGCTTTACATGTGTCGCGAGTGTCACACTGCGGAGTGCTTGTTATCAGCACCTCTGAAGGCGGTGAATTTCTCTGTTCTCCATGCCGTCGTGAGTATAGCAGTAGCTTCGCATTTCAGAGGTTCCTGGTTAGAATCCGCGTGGTCAAGAACTTTTTCGTTTTATTATTTTAGCCTTATATAATCTCTCCCTTCTTGTTAACCCACGAGCGACTACATTTATTTTTCGAGCCATGCCTTTCTGACCCAGCAATAAGTGCCCCTCAGTACTGGGCTGCACTCATTCTAGGTTCATAATCACGATTGTTATGGAGATTGTTTTACTATGGTGAGATTTATTCAAATAATTTAAAAATGAAGCGTCCTGGCCCATGATTTAGGTAAAGCAGGAAATGACAAAAGAAGAGTGGGAGCGAGAAAGGGCCAAGTCGGCGGGAGATCTCGCACGCTGTCTCGCAGGTTGTCTCGATAGTGTGACATGGGAGTTGGCGGACCAGCAGCGAACTGTTGTCTTGGGGGAGAACTGGCGCCGACGCCGACAGTCGGCCGTCTGTTTTAGTTGGCGCAGTGTGACCTAGAGCCAGACATCACGACGACATGGTTTTGGCAGACCGAATCGGCCGACTGTTGGCCTTGTGTGAGAGGCCCTTAAGCAATACTTCCAGCGGGTCTAGTTTGAAAAAGGAGATTGAACTCACAAACACAAAAAAAGAGTTGATGCGGCGGCACGGAGTTGCTGAAGGGTGTCGCCTAACACCCTCCGGCGCACGGGTCTCCGATGAGTATCCGGTCAATGATTGCGTTCCCACGGTACACTAATACATGCCCTTGCCGACGATAACACAGCAGCGCAGGAGTCTTTAGCGTAAGCCTAGGCGTGCGTTGTACAGCAGTAGCGTTCAGAGATTTCTAACTCTGCGCCTCAGCGACAGGCATCCCCCATCTTCAAGCGTTTCGGCAGAAAAAATTCAGTGGGTGCTTTGTTGACCAGAAGTGCGGTGAGGCCAAAGCCTTTAGAGCGGTGTTGCTGCTTGTGTCACTGATGTCTGGTTAAGATGTTAAGTACACATTTGTTGGTCAATCTTAAATGCTGGAGACACTGAAAGGCATTTGGGAGGCATTTTTATCTGATTCGACGCCTTTCTGCAAACACTCCCCGGCGTCCTAGACTAGAACTACATCCGGGTTTCGAAGACGTCGAATCGACATCCCGGCTGGTGCTCATGGTTCTCAAAGAGGGGCTCTTTATCGGCGATTTACCCCACATATTCAAGTTTTATGGAGGGCAAGTGTTTGTGATGGTGCCTGGGCGTCCACCAATAGGCCTACGGTGCAAGAGGACCTGACATATTCGACGCGACTGCCGCACGCCAAGGTGCAGCTTGTGTCGGTCCTTCGGACACGAATGGGAGGGCTGCGTCCGCACGTATGCGCGTGTAGCCACGGGTACTGCTCCTCCGCCAGACGACGGAAGCGAGCTGCTCATGTACCAGGAGTAACTGGAAAACGCCGGAGCCCCGCCCCTTTCAGGACTCATCGTTGGCCCTGCTTTTCAGCAGGCGGAGCTGCCTGCTGGTGACGAGAAGTAACAAGGCGACCCCGCTGCAGAAACAACTGGCAAGAAGGCGGTTGCTGCGGCGCCGCCATAAGAGCCAACGAGGGAGGGCACTTCAGGCGACCACAACTCCTAGGCGCAGATGGATATGACCGTCGCTTCCATTAAGCGACCTCCTGACTACGAAAAGGCGCCGGCTACGGACCGAGAACTTCGTCGGCTAGAAAGGCACTGGAGAGGGGAGGGAGCCAAGAAAGGCAAATTAGCCTTGTCACGGTCCTCGTCGCTCACTCCCGACGAGAGGCCGAAGCTGTGAGCTTTAAGCACTGTTGTTTGTTTGCCGTGTGTACGCTATGGCTTATTTGAAGCAACCGCTAAATGTTGGCACTCTGAACGTATATGGACTTGCTTCGAACCATAAGCAAGTGCAGCTGAACCGACTGCTCGGCGAGTTAGACCTATATATCGCGCCTATTCAACAAACAAAAGTTGAGGATTAGCAGCAAACATATAACATGGTGCTTGGTTTTCTCTCACAATTCAGTGTTTGTGTAAGCCATGCGGCTGGTTTATCGGCAGGATGCTGTCTTTTCCTGAGGAAAAAGATACGCATAGTAGAAGACCAAATGATAACTTCTGCGAGGGGGTGGTTTATCGTGTGTGACTTCGCAAACGAAACTCTCGCGGTGAGGGTTGTCCTGTATGCTCCTACGGTGCAAAAGGAACAGCGCGGATTTTTAGAACAGTTACGTTCGTTCCTTGAGTGCAGTCGAGTACTCATATTGTTGGGATATTTCAATTTTAATTTAGACCCTAAACATCGTTCAAATGGAAAAGATGTAAAAGACCTCAGTGCGGATTTGTTGAAGAGTGTCCTCAACGAGCGCAGCTTAGAGGACGTAGCTGGAGTGGCGAAAAGTGATAAGCATGTGCACTTTACGGATTTACAAGCTAGTAGCCACGCACGACTGGAATGAACATATGCTGCGCCAGAGTTTTCGCCTTTCTGTGAGCAGTATGAAGTGCAGCAAATGTCGTTTAGTGACCACTGCCTAGTTACGCTAACACTGGGAGGAAGGAAACGGCGTTAAGAAAAAATGAACTGGGATATGTGGAAAATAAACTCAGGGCTTATAGAAGGCGACATATTTTTAAGAAAAGTTAAGGAAAGCATGGATATGTTTAATATTAGTGAAACAGGATGAATTGAACCTTGGGAACGCTTTAAGCAGGAGATTAAAATTCATGGCATTGAGCTTCAACCATAATAAAGTATGAGGAAAAAAAGAAGAAAAGCAACTGCGAGAGCTTCTGGCGAATTAGAGCGCGAAGAGGAACAAACGCTGGGCATGTTAGTGCATGATATATAAGGCATCAAAGTTAGGCTGGAATCTTTAGCTGCTCAGAAGTACAGAGCGGCAGCGATAAGAGCACGCAGGGAAAAATGGCTTACTGGCGAAATGCCAACAAAATGCGCGCTCTTAGAAGAAAAGCGGTATGCGCGCTCTCAGATGAAAAGCGGTATGCGCGCTCGAAGGAGATCTCAGTTATCGGATACAAAGGACAGCTCCTTAGTGATGAAAGTGGAATTTCGTGAGCATTCGTGGAACATTACCGTAAGGTGTTTGCAAGCAAAGCATGAAATGAAGAAGGGTTTCAGGAAAACCTTTCGCCAATTGTGCCAATATTAGGAAATGAGATTACTGAAGAACTAGAGACTGAAATAAGTGTTAATGACGTAGTGACAGCAATTGATGACATGAATTCGCGAAAGTCGCTGGGACCTGATGGTTTGGGTGCGGCCTTTTATAAGAGCTTTAAATATGACCTTGCCACTATGCTTTATAAGCTTTTCAAGGAGTGTTTTGAGGCTGGTAGGCTGCCATCATTGTTTAACAATGCTGATACGGATTTAATTCCCAAGACAGATGACCTAGCCAAGCTGGTAAATGTTACAAGCTATAGACCGATCGCGTTAACAAACGTTGATTATAAAATTTTGATGAAAGTGTTAGCTAAGCGATTGCAATACGTCCAAAAGCCATATGTAGGACCTCACCAAACGTGTGGAATAAAAACAAGAAGCTTATTTAAAATATTCATCTAGCACGCAGCGTGCTCGAGTGCTGCGATTGTCTAAGCAAGAAAGTGGCTATGGCTCAAATAGACTTTGGAAAATCAATCGATCTGGTGTCTCACGAGATAACCTACTGTTTTTTGGAACATATTGGTATTAAGTCGGTTCTTATCAAAGGGGTAAAAATGGCTTATGCATGTTGCTCGAGACGCCTTATGATAAACTGTTATATGAAAGAACATATGTAAGGGCATCCGTTCGACAAGGATGTCCACTGTCCCCTCTGCTTTTTGCAATTAATTTGGAGACTTTTTGTAGGATGGTAACTGCGAGTGGGCACATCCGAGGTTTTAGGTTGGGAGCGTGTGAGGTCAGATAACTGGCATATGCTGATGAAGTGGCGATCTTATTTGAAGACCGCAAAAGTATTGTAGAAGCGTTAAAATTAACCGAAAGGTTTTGCAAGCAATGTGTAAGCGCTGTAAATCTAGACAAGTGTCTCGGAGTCTGGCATTGGCAATGGGACTTAGAACCAGAAATGTTTTGCAGGGTCTGATGGGCTACAGCTCCCGGAGTTTTTTTGGGAATCACGCTGGACAAATGTAGGGAGAATACCAATTACTAGAATGAAAAAGTGGAAGAAATGCTTGACAGAACGAAGGGGTGGATGGGGCATAATCTTTCCAATTTTGCGCGTGCAACTGTATGTAACACCATTCTTTTGGAAAGGATCACGTATTTACTCCAGGTATTATACTGTGCACTAAACAATATCTAAAGATTCCATCAGGCTTTTGCTGTATGCATTTGGGTGTCCAATTAGGAACGAATTCGCAGAGATAATTGCTTCCGGAGAGCAAAGGTCGCAGGACTGTTTTTAATGCATCTATATATATATGGCCGCTAGTTTTAAGGTTTTGTTTCTTGAGTGACCAAAATGACGCCTTCCTGCGAGCATTCATACTGACCATGTTATCCAGTGCACTTATAGAAATCATTGCCTCTTCGTGCATTGCTCGGAGGTACACAGTGTCTCACTTACTACGAGTGTTGGTCTGGTCGTTCAGGCTTATGCAAGTGCGGTTCTCTCTAGAGTGTTTAGTGAATGTAACGCCGAAGCGATTATACGAGTATCTTCTTGAACAGTTGGTTCCAGCTGCACTGTACTGAACCTTATAATGTGAAGGAACTGGGAAATACATTCTCAGGCGACTTAAGAAGGTTACTGTTGCCCCTCGTGTCAAAACCTTCATTCTCAAATTGCATACAGGAACCCTACCAGTAAAAACATGGCTAGAGGAAAAGGGCCTTTCTGTTCCTTGGGGCTCAAACTGTCTCTTGTGTAGAAAGCCAGAGACGGTAGGACACGTGTTCCTGGATTGTTGGAATGCTGCGTTCTATTGGGATGTGTTGCAAAGAGCCCTAAAATAAACTTGCCATTGACACCGCGCGGAAATCGGTACTAGACCACTGAAAGTGATGTTGCACTGTATGACCAGATTATGTTACTGGGCTTTCACAGCATTTGGAGGAGTAGAATGGCTGTTAGACACTGTGACTAATAGTGACTGTGGCCCCTCAACTGTGACTAACTGTGACTAACTGTGACTTTGGCCCCTCACTTCCTTTACCTTGTCTGCTAATAGCTTAACAAGAGTGTCGGTTCTGGCAGTGTTGATGCCATAGGTAGCATAAAAGGGCTCTCGCACAGTTTCCGCCCTCCCCGTTAAACGACGTTCCACGCCACGCTCGCGGTATTACAGGACGTGCTACGTCCGCCGCTATGGTCGAGGGTGGCGCCAGTGAACACTCTCAAGGTTCGCTTACACCCAATAAACAAAAAATACCCACGAGAGCAGCAGATTGGACAGCCGTCGCCGTAGCTCAGTTGGTAAGAGCACCAGACGCGATATTCGAAGGTCGTGGGTTCGGATCCCACCAGCGGCATAGTTTTTTTTCTGCTGCTTTATAAGTAATTTTCGTTAAGCGATTTATTATTCAAAGTATTATTATCCCACTGATAAGCACGACACATAAATAAAAATAAATAAATCATGTTCCCTATGCCCCTTGGTTTCGGTGACTGTTGGCTCCCTTCGTAAGTTTTTCAAACGGGCCCCTCATTTCTTTTACCTTGTCTGCTAATATATATATATATATATATATATTGTAATAAGACCGACTGGCAGGAGTTCAAGCAGCGCAGAGAAGAGGTAGACGAAGTGCAGCTGTGATTCTCGAGTGACGCCTGTGAGTGTGTTCGTTGTGCCGCCCTCCGACCAATGCCTACCGACCTGCGGTTCGAATAAACACCTTTACACTTGGTGGAGGTGCCTCGGTTCCCGTTCCGGTCCTCATCCTACATCTTCGAAGCGGAACGCTTCTCGTTACCGCAGCCATGCCAGAAGGTCCGCGCGAAGCATCGCAGCCCATCCCTACCACCGTCCTCTGTTCAGGGGTGCAGCGCCAGCGCGACCCTTCTCCATTTAGTGGAACCGACGACCAGGTCGTCGACGATTGGCTGGCCTCCTACGAGCGAGTCAGCACTTAAAATCGGGTTGTGACAACGCCGCTGTCTGACTTTTCATTGCGTACAGCCATATCTCAGCGCATCACCCCATCGCAGCCTGCACGGTCCGCGTTTCTATTAACGACGTCGCCTATACAATCCAGTTTGTTGTGCTCGGCGCCTGCTCGCACGATGTCATCCTCAGTTGCGACATCCGCTAGACCGACCGCGCAGTGAATGATTGTGCCCGTGCTGAACATGAGCTCTTTCCATTGTGTAATGTGTCATTGTGTGACGTGCCTGTATGCTGCGCTAAGCTTCTAGTAGCCTCCGGCACCGACATACCTCCCTTCTGCTCTGCCCTCGTTCCCCTCCGCCTTGAACCTTCCCTCAGCAGCCCTGTTCTTCCCATCTGCAGCGCCTCTAGCGCGTATTCACGTGCCTTAATGACACCGGGCTACAGCTCAACTTGAAGAAATGTTACTTCGGTGCTGCGCAGCTGACAATATTAGGCCATGCCATCTCCAAGGGCGGCTTTCTACCTGACCCTGCCAAAATTCGCGCCATCGCTGACTTCCCCAAACCGACCACCTTAAAAGAACTTCGCAGTTTTATAGGCTTATGCTCCTGTTTTTGCCGCTTCATCCGCAATTTCGCCTGTATCATTGCCCCTTTAACGCAGCTTCTTGCCGGCAGCCCGAACCTCTCGTCTTGGTCACCAGCCTGCGATACAGCGTTCAGCACTTTACGTCGCCTGCTGGTCTCTCCCCCCACCCTTTGCCATTTTGATCCCGCCTGTCCGACAGAAATTCACACTGATGCGAGCGGTGTGGGCTTGGGCGCAGTTCTTGCCCAGCGAAAGCCTGGGTATCCGGAATATGTTGTCGCTTACGCCAGCCGCGTTCTCACCAAGGCGGAATCGAACTATTCTGTCACAGAAAATGAATGTCTTGTCATCATTTGGGCGATTGTCAAGTTCCGATCTTACATTTACGGTCGCCCCTTCTATGTCGCCACAGACCATCATGCTCTCTGCTGGCTATCTTCCCTCAAAGATCCTTCTGGCCGACTGGCCCGCTTTGCTTTATGTCTCCAAGAGTTTGATATTCACGTCATTTATCGCTCTGGCCGGAAGAACTCGGACGCCGACGCCCTTTCTCTATAACCGCTCCCATGCGATTCAGACTTTGCCCTCATCTCTGCTTACAATTTCTCGCTGTTCGACGTCCATGATATGCTCTTCGAAAAACTGAATGATCCTTGGATCACCTCGCTGCTCACTTTCGTGAACAATTCCACGCCGCATTCTGCGTCCCGACCCTTCGCCGGCAAGCCCACCACTTCGTCGTTCGTGATGGCCCTTATACCGCTGTAACTACCTCTCCGACGGGTGGAAGTGGCTGTTGGTGATCCCTCGACACCTCCGTGCTGCCCTCTGCGCCTCTTTCCACGCCCCTCCACAATGCGGCCACGTCGGTGTACTGAAAACATATGCTCGCCTTCGTCTGCGATATTACTGGCGAGGTATGTACCGCTACATACGTCAGACATTCGGTCGTGCACCGCCTGCCAATGTCGCAAGAAACCTCCTCAACCCACCGCAGCTCCTTTGAAGCCGTTACCTTTCCCTGGCCGTTCTTTTGACCGCGTCGGCATTGATCTTTATGGCCCGCTTCCAACTACATCGGCTAACAATCGCTGGGTCATCGTGGCCGTTGGCCATCTAACACGTTACGTCGAAACGTCGGCTCTCAAATCTGCTACCGCAAGCGATGTCGCTCACTTCATTCTACAAAGTCTTGTTCTTCGTCACGGCGCTCCTCATGAACTGCTAAGTGACGCGGCAGTGTTTTTCTCTCGGACGCCGTCGAGACCCTGCTAAAGCAATGTCAAATCGTTCATCTCTGCACCAGCGCCTATCACCCCCAGACCAACGGCATGACTGAGCGGTTCAACCGCACTCAGTGACATGCTCGCCATGTACGTTGACATCGCCCACTCCCACTGTGACGAAGTGCTCGCTTTCCTCACGTACGCGTATAATACGGCTA